>NW_026878631.1:0-23821 GCF_032173495.1 Musca vetustissima | reverse complement strand
AAAAATATGTCAATGATATCAAGCTGTGAAAATAAATGCTGATGCTTCCGTTTGCAGGAGAGAGAAAAAATCCCAAACAAACCAATACGCCAACCGTACAAAAACTACCACAACATTACAAATTTAAATGTAAACAGCAGAAAACATAGAGAGCTAACAAAAAGGCCGACAATGTATTGTGAGGGGAGAAAAAAAAGCAACAACAAAAAATAAATAAAATATAAATACAAAAAATGTAATACATTTCCTACTTACATATCCTTTTAGCTTTGATTCTCTATATTTTTCATCCACAATTGTTCTCTGGTATAGTGCTGTGTGTTGTGTTACTGGTTTCCTGTAGTTCGCCATGTTTTCTGTCCATGTCCTTGTCAATCGAACGACGACGACGAAAACAATGAACATCAGCGAACGGACAGTAATGACAAATAATACACTTTGTATTTGTGGTCCAGACGTTGCGGAGTTTTTTCTCGTTTTTACCCTCCAACTTTTTGATTGCGGGCGTGGGTGATGGTGTTTAATGCATTCGGGGCATTCGGTTGATATAATGTTTCAGTGGTTCGCTCTCGTTTACAGATGTTTTCACCACAATGAGGCAGACATCATTGGTGACAATAATTGATTTAAATATTACAGATACTTTTGGGCGGGCGTACATTTTGTTAAAGAGCCATGCATAATTAAGGTTGATGTTCGATTTTGTGTACAGGAACAAATCGTTAGAAGCGACTGTAATGGAATAACATAAAAAATAAATTTGTAAAATAAAAAATATAACATCTTTAACAACTCATGCCATATATTCAGATTTAATAATATCCAATTTCAATTCCAACTCTAGGAGGAAAAGTTCAAAATTGTAATTCAATTTTTTTGAAAGCTCTTGGAACCGAAAATCACCAATTAATTTGTTTTGTAAATATTTATAGATTTATTTAACACAATCGATTTGTGTTTCAACACTTTCATAAATCATTATTGTGCCATATTCATAGAAGGAAAAAAACTATCACTCGAGTGCACACACATACACTTCGCATCATTATGACATTGCGGGTTAATAAACATGAAAATCACAAAAATGTGCAGAATCTCAGCTGGCATTAATCCAATAATTGAAAAATCAAACAACTTAAATTCTCAATGCATAATATTTGCAAAATGCAAAAAAGGCGGAGATATAAATAAAAAAATTCGCGCCAAATAGGAAATAACAAGTGATTTAAAGAAATAAGTAATTATAATTTCAGAAATGCACATATGTGTACAGTGCGGGTCAAAAATGTTTACAATAATTAAAAATAGTGTTCCAATTTTGATTATATTGATTACATAGTGTAGGAAATAGTGAATATTTGGGGATATCAATATATGAGGGCTATACCTAATTAATGACCGGTATATGCCGATTTTGAACCAAATATTTAATTGTTTATCTCAGTTCTTTCCTTCAGGAGGTATCACTATATTGATGATATGCCTAAATGTCTGCCGATATATTTCATTATCATCATGTTTGAGTTTTGTTTTATCACAAAAATAATCTTTGTAGGGTAAAAATGACTATTACCCGTAACGACTACCCAACCGCAACACAGGAAACAAATCAGATAACTATTTTAATATAAACAGATAACTATTTTAATATACACCAGTAAGGAATGTAGTAAAGTCGGACGGGACCGACTATATGATACCCTTCACCACTTTGGGTATATTCAACCGATGAATCATAACAGACGTCGAATTTTTGAGGGACCACTAACATGAAAATCGATCCATAAACATGCCATTCTGCAACCTATACTAAATTTTTCATTTGGTCAGATATAGAATCTACATCTAAATCTGAACCGATTTCAGGAAACTTAACACACATCTAGTCCTAATTCATTACGCTGTGCCAAATTTAGTGCAAACCGAAAGATATTAAGGGACTTTGGTGCACCATTTACTTTAAATCTGACGAAAATATATATGGGAGCTATATCTAAATCCGAACCGATTTTCAGGAAACTTAACACACATCATTCTAGACCTAATTCATTACACTGAGCCAAATTTAGTGCAAATCGAGAGATATATAGGGACTTTTGTGCACAATTTACCTTAAATCGGACGAAAATATATATGAGAGCTATATATAACTCTGAACCGATTTTCAGGAAACATAACAAAATATATATGAGAGCTATATATAAATCTGAACCGATTTTCAGGAAACATAACACGCATCATTCTATACCTAATACCAAATTTCTTAAATCGACTAAAAAAGTGATTCTATGCATATTCTCAAAAGGAACCATGTGTCTATCTCGTTTCCTTTTGCCTGTTACAAACATATGCACAAAGACATAATACCCTGTACCACAGTTTGGCGACGGGTATAAAAAGAATTTGGTTCAAGAACCTCAAAATATCGAAAATTGGGGGTACCCTTATATGAGGGCTACCCGAAAAAATTGATCTATATTTATAATTTTGTGGAAAGATTTTCTACCCAATAAGAACTCAAATTAGTAAATTACAGCCAATTCGGGGAAAAAATCCGGTCAAAACCCCCCAAAAACTGGAAATTGGGAGGTACCCTTATATAGGGGCTACCAGAAAAAGTGGACCTATATTTATAATTTGTAGTGGGGAAATTTGGTACCCAATAAGAACCCCATGTACCAAATTTCAGCGAATTCAGTTGAAAATCGCGCTAAAGAACCCTAAAATACCGAAAATTTGTGGGTTACCCTTATATGGGGCTACCCGAAGAAATTGACCTCAAAGAACCGAATTTCAGCGAATTCGGTCGAAAAATGCGATCATACCCCCCAAAATATTGCGAAATTAGGTGTACCCTTATATGAGAGCTATCCAAAATATGGACCCATATTTATAATTTTTAGTGGAGAGATTTACTACCCAATAAGAACTCAACGTACCAAATCTCAGCGAATTCAGTTGAAAAACGCACTCAAGAACCTCAAAATACCGAAAATTGGGGGGTACTCTTATATGGGAGCTATGCCCAAACGTGGACCGATATAGCCCATATTCGAACTTGACCTGCCTGCAGACAAAAGACGACTCTATGCTAAATTTTGGCGATATATCTCAATTCGTTTAGACGCTAGGATGATTACAACAGACAGACGGACATGGCTATATCGTCATAGAATTTTACGCTGATCAATATTTACATCCGACGACGATAGTGAAGTCTATCATAGTTTTAAGTAAACTTGACACTAGTTTATTTATTATCCTGAAGATGCAATTTAAAACAATTGCGAAATATTGATCCTGAAAAATAAAAAAGACCTCAAGCTCGAAAAAATATATTGTTTTATTATATAAGAATCAAAAGGTCGAACAAAACAACACAGAACTGATCAAGAATATATATACTTTATAGGGTCGGAAATGATTATTTCGATGAAACTGAAAAACAGAATTAATATACCCTCCACACTATGGTGGACAGACGGACGGATGGACACACATGTCTAGATCGACTCAGCTAGTCGAGATATGACGGTATACTTAATGGTGGGTCTAGGACCAATATTTCGCGGCGTTACAAACTTTTGGGGCTGCACAAAGCTATAATACCCTGACAACATAGTTGTGTAGGGTATAAACATTGAAAATACCGAATATAGGGCGTTACTTTTATATTACAGCTATGTGCAATCTTTGGCATATGTTGATAATTATCTATATATATGCCAGCCTACAAAACGTTCTTAGTAGGTAGATTGAAGACGTTTCTGTTGGAAAACGTGCCCAATGCCATCAAAACACAGAATAATAGAGGTAGGTTGAATCAGGCGGAAAAAAATTACGCAAAGCTTCGAAATATCGAATATTGGATGGTACCGTTAAATGGGGCTAACATAAAAAGTACCGATATATCCAATTTCCAATATCAACCAATAAGCGGAACAGTATAGTCGGACGGGGTCGACCATACGATACCCTACACAACTACCTCGGAACTCTAACTTTCTGCGGATGTTTATTTCGAGCCTGGGCAATATTTCGTGATATTTGCACCCTCTTGACCGATTGACGGACATATTTTCCGAATATTCCCAATATTCAGTACAATCCTTCTACTTACTTATCCAGATTTCCCGTACCGTGGGTTGTGTTGTGATGTTCAGCTTATTATTGTGGTCTATAGATCGACTCGAAAAAAAACACGAAAGTTTAAGTTTTCGGCCCACTTCATTCCAAATACTTTATGTGATCATCACCGGAAATTATAGGCGTTGTCCTTGACCATAACTGGAACCTCTTAGAAAACTTTGAAGCGATCAGCGCTATATTTCTGCCCTCTGATGTTAATGGGTTACTAAATAATATCTGAATATGTAAGTACCTATATATATTTAAGTTTAACTCCCACATCTGAGTACATACGACAATATAATTGGTATCAATTTAACCACTCCTCTTGGATATACTGTCAACTTCTCGGGTCTATGTCCTTCAAGAGTAAATACAAATTTTGTAATTTTTCACACAAAAATCAAAGTCCATTTGACCCGCTAAATAGTGGCCGATCTTTAACAAAATACACATCCTTATTCTTTTATACCTAGTGGTCCACTTTTTTAGGATAGTCCCATATAACGCTATATCCAATTATTCGGGGTTTTAAATAAAATAGGCACTAATTTTTCAAAGCACATTTTTTGGAGAAAATTGTCTATATAGTCTTGATATTACCCCATTTTCGATATTTTAAAATGTTAACCTAATTTGCTCATAGAAGCTGCTATAATTCGGTAACCTACTGAACATCCTACTACCACATATTGGAACCAATAAGGCCGAATATATGGTACACTTCACTGCTTTGGGTATAGGCAAAAAATTCTAAGATTTTTCGAAACAAATAGTAACCAGTAAGGAAAGTAGTAAAGTCGGAAGGGGCCGACTATATGATACCCTTCACCACTTTGGGTATATCTAACGATTGAATCCTAAAGGACATCAAATTTTTGAAGAACCAATTACAAAATTATGTAAATTAATTTAAATCTTAACCGATTTCAACTAAACTTGCCACACATTATGTTATAGTAACTTTAGTACGTAGTGCAAATTTTGTGCCGATTGGACCCTCCTTGGTGAAGCATTTATATCCAAATTCTAGGTTATTCTAACTCCAGTACGTTGTGCAAAATTTGTGTCAATTTTGTGTAAAATCGGACGACACCATTTACATTAAATCGGACGAAAATATAAATGGGAGCTATATCTAAATCTGGACCGATTTTCACGAAACTTAACACTCATCATTCTAGACCTAATTCATTAGGCTATGCTAAATTTCGTGCAAATCAAAAGATATTTAGGGACTATATATGGGAGCTATATCTAAACCTGAACCGATTTTCTCGAAACTCGGCACACATCATTCTGCACCTAACTCAGTACTCTATGCTAAATTTCATGCAAATCGAGTGATATATAGATTCGAAACTTGGCACACATCATTCTGCACATAATTCAGTACTCTGTGCCAAATTTAGTGCAAATCGAAAGATATAGAGGAACTTTGGTGTCCCATTTACCTTAAATCTGACGAAAATATATATGGGAGCTATATCTAAATCTGAACCGATTTTTCCCAATTTCAATAGGGTTCGTCCTACATCCAAATCGGATCATAAATGCGACCTGTACTTTGTTTACAATTTAGCATCTACAGACGGACATGCATAAATCGACTCAGAAAGTGATTCTATGCATATTCTCAAAAGGAACCATGTGTCCATCTCGTTTCCTTTTGTCTGTTACAAACATATCCACAAAGACATAATACCCTGTACCACAGTGTTGTGAAGGGTATAAAAAGGATTGAAAATTTTGACCCGCTTTTAACTCAATTTGATAAATAATTAATACATTTTCGTACGCTTCCTAAAAATATGCACATTGGTGGTTATACTGCAGACATATGTATGTGCACATGAACTGATCTGCAAGCGGATAAAATATTTTATTTATGGTCATACATTGTGCCACATCATTATCGCCCCAGACTAAAGAAATGGCACAAACTTAGAACTGTTGACGTGTTCGTTTGAAATTTCTTTGTAAATCATTTTTTTAATTTTATTTCATTCTTGCAATATTTGCTGCTTTTGATTTTCGTATTTAATATTTAATAATCAACATTTTTCATCTTTGTTGCATAGTGTTAGAAAGTGCACCACCAAAATATTAACAGCAACAACAACAAAGCAGGCATATTATTTCAGTAGGCCAGACAGCCAAGAAGTGTGGCAAATGCAATTTGATGAAAAATAATGCATTTGAAAAAACAGTCCACCGAACAAAGAATGAACCGATTCGAATTATATATTTTTTGAATACACTTGTTTGATTGTTCTAACTGCATACTATTGATAATCCCAAAATATATTCAGATTATTTATATTCTAGTTCGACTGTACATTGTTTACATTTTGCCCATAGCTCGGCTGATGATGCCTTTCTTTCATTCAATTCAATATCCAATAATTTTTATTTCTATTTTTAAAACTAAAATTTTTTGATATTTTTATGCCGACGCTGCTGATGCACTTGTGTCTGGGCATAATTATGATGGGTGGTTCCGCCGCGATTGTAGTATTTGTTTTATTGCTGCCGCAATGGTCCATGCGAGTGTGTTCTTATGTGTATGTCTGTGTTTAGATAATCGACACATTTCTGTTTGTTGGTCGAATATTTTGCGGATAACTATAAAAACGTTTATAATGTTTTTATGTTGATTTGTAAACTATTGATGGAATTAATTGATATGGCCACGTGACGGGAGAATGTGGAATATTTTGCATAGGCATGTGGGCATCGGTTTTTGTTTTTGACTAGAGCAGTTAAACTACTGACCTATTTAAATATTTTTGACATGTTCTATGTGCACATGAACAAAAAAATGATTCAACCTAATACATTTACTAGATGATAGATTTAAATATTGGGAAAGGGATTATGCTCTTATAGATAATTCTTCATATGGACTGAAACAGACCCCCACAAGCAATAATTTTATTTTTACTGAGGCCAATTTGTTAGTTTCTTGATAGAATTTATGGGCAGTACTTTGACTACCTCATGGCATTGCATGGAGGGAAGATAAATACATTTTGTCATTTTATTTGTAATAATACGTTTACATTGTACCAAATTTATTAAATCCAGTAGTTCTGAATTATTAATTCCAATACATATACATATATCAAATAAACCCTCATAGAAGAGATTAATCGGTCAACATGTGAAAAAGCGTTAAGTTCGGCCGGGCCGAACTTTGGATACCCTCCACCATAGATATACTGGCAGGTACTTGAAATGAAAATATAGGGAAAATACAAAAAGTGGACCTATATCGACATTTGTACAAACCGATTATTTAAACCATAATGTAAAATATAAAACAAATTTCAGAAATTTTTAATGGTTAATATACCCTCTAAGGAGGGTATGTATGTGGGTGTATACACTTTGACACAGTTAAATGGTTCTAGACCCCATGTTTCTTTGGACCAAATTTGTTTCAGAAAATATTATTTCTTCCAAACTTAGTTCAAGTTCGAAGATGGGGAATATCGGTTCACTTCTTCTGGTACCTCCCACACAGGAGCTAGGCCTAAATGCGGGTTATAGTTCATATATAGTTCATTATCAAACCTTACGTTCTATTTTTTGTTGTCGATATTCTCCGCAGGAGAAATGATTACAACTGAGCGTTAGAACCAAACCCAAAACGCGGAACAAATCAGATAACTATTTTAATATAAAAAGGGGGTTATATGGGGACCAAATTTGCAAATTGCAGCGAATTTGGTAGAAAAACGCGCTCAAGAACCCCAAAAAACCGAAAATTGCGGGTACCATTATATGGGGGCTATCCGAAAAAATGGACCTATGTTTATAATTTTTAGTGGAAAAATTTGTTACCCAATAAGAACTCAAAGTACTAAATTACAGCCAATTCGATGCGACCAAAACCCCCAAAATACGGAAATTTGGGGGTACCGTTATATGGGGGCTACCAGAAAAAGTGGACCGATATTTATAATTTTCAGTTTAGATATTTGGGACCAAATAAGAACCCAATGTTCCAAATTTCAGAGAATTCGGTTGAAAAACGCGCTCAAGAATCCCAAAATACCGAAAATTGGGGGTACCCTTATATGGGGACTATCCGAAAAAATTGACCAATATTTATAATTTTTTGTGGAGAGATTTGGTACCTATTAGGAACTCAAAATACTAAATTACAGCCAATTCGGTGGAAAAATACGATCAAAACCCCAAAAATATGGGGGCTACCAGAAAAAGTGAACCTATATTTATAATTTTTTGTGGAGACATTTAGTACCTAATAAGAACCCAATGTGCCAAATTTCAGCTTATTCGGTTGAAAAACGCGCTCAAGAACCCCAAAATACCGAAAATTGGGAGGTACTGTTATATGGGAGCTATACCTAAACGTTGACCGATATATCCCATCTTCGAACTTGACCTGCCTGCAGACAAAAGACAAACGTATGCAAAATTTCAGCACCCTATCTCAATTCCTTCAGAAGATAGCGTGATTACAACAGACGGACGGACGGTCGGACATTGCTAGATTGTCTTAGAATTTTACCCTGATCAAGAATATATATACTTTATAGGGTCGAAAATGAATATTTCGATGAGTTACAAACGGAATGACAAAATTAATTTACCCTCCATACTATTGTGGAGGGTATAAAAAGTTCTAATGTAAATGCCGATTGATGCCTTGTAATATTCTTTGAAGATTCTATAAAGTATAGGGTTATTAATTTTGTGGCTTCACAAAAAAAACGTAAGCCAGTGAGCGGAGCAGTACATTCAGACGGGGCCGACCATACGATATCCTACACAACTCCACGGAAATCTATATTTCTGCGGATGTTAATTCCGAGCCTGTGCAATATTTTGTTATATTTGCACCCTCTTGCCCGATTAGAAGTCAACAGCACCTCTTCATTACATTGACATATTTTCCCAATATTACTAATATTCAGTAAAGCCCTTCTAATTGCTTCGTCTTATAATTAATGTGACCTATAGATCGACTCGAAAAACACAAAAAATAAGTTCATCCCAAAATTATAATCTGATAATCGCCGAAGTCCATTTGACCCGCTAAATATTGACCGATCTTTATAAAAAAAATAATGTTTGTTCTTTCCCTCGATACCCCTGTCCCCTTGTCCATGTAAAATTTCGTTCTGAAGCGACCAGAAAAGCCGAAAAAATTATATATTTGGTCCATTTCATCTCCTAATTATTAACCGATATTTACCAATAATTTGTAAACACGATATAGACCACTGTGATGGACCAATCGTCGTTATGCATGAAGGAAGGGTTATATCCAAAGAAGACCCCTATTGTTTTTGGTAATGATCTACTAATATTTAAGGGATGAAATATACCATTTTTTGCTGTTTTTCTGGTCGCCAAAATTATGACCGGAATACCACGAAATTTTACACCAGGCTGATCGCTTTGAAATTTTGAACATGAAGTTCCGATTACGGTCAAGGATGACGTATATAATATTCGATGACGCTGAGTTGATATTTAGGTGATGAAATGAACTGAAAACTTTTTTTGTTAGATTTTGTAGTCGTTCTAGAGGCCATTATTATATGCAGAACGTCACATATTTAACACCGTGAAGCGAAACTGACCAAATACTTAGAACGGCTGTTTGGATGATGATAGGTCAATATTCCTAGTATCAAATCAACCTCTAATCGGTCATATATCTCGAAATATTGCCCAGGGTCGGAATGTAGAGCTGCAGAAAGATATAGTTCGGTGGAAGTTGTTTAGGGTTTCGTAGGGTCGGCTTCACCATTTTGGGTATATTGTACATATGTGTCCTTACAATTTCCTGTCAATGTTCCCTCGAAGAAACACTGAGACGACACTTAAATATGTGATTTTTATCTAAAAGTGAACCGACTAACATCAATCCATACACATGCCTATCTACAACCTATGCCATATTAAATTTCATTCGGGCAGATTTAGAGCCGTTTGCTTACAATGGGACAAATTTATTGAAATTGGTTTATAGCAAACTTGATACACGTTATTCGGTATAGTGCACTGTTTAAAATTTAATCTCAATCAGTCACCCGTTTGAAATATATATGAAAGCTGTGTCTGCAACTGCACCAGTTTCAAAATCTGAACCGATTTTCACGAAACTTAACACACATCATTCTAGTTTTAATTCAGTAGGCTATGCCAAAGTTCGTGCAAATCGAAAGATATATATGGGAATTTGGTGCACAACTTACATTATATCAGACGAAAACATATATGGTAGCTATATCTAAATCTGAACCGATTTTTCCCAACTTCAATATGGTTCGGCCAAATAAATGAGCTGTACCCAATTTCATCCAATTCAAATCATAAATGCGACCTGTACTTTGTTTATTTGTAAATCGACTCAGAAAGTGATTCTATGCATATTCTCAAAAGGAACCAAGTGTCTATCTCATTTCCTTTTGTGTGTTACAAATATATGCACAGTGGGGGTGACGGGTATAAAAAGAGAAGCATTCGCAAAAAAATATTTTCAAAATTGTCATTTATGTCTGTACTGAACGAAAAAAGACGAAATTAGTTCGGATGAAGTCAAAATATGTGACCAATACTATGGCGATAGGTCGTAAAATTCGATCGAGCCAAACTTTTATGCCATCCACCATGAGGTGTACATTTAAAATACATGTAACCGTTAGGTCTTTTTTTTTATACCCTCCACCATAGTATGGAGGCTATATTAATTTAGTTTTTCCGTTTGTAACTCATCGAAATAATTATTTCCGACCCTATAAAATATATATATTCTTGATCAGCGTAAAATTCAATGACGATATAGCCATGTTCGTCTGGTATATAGCTCCACTTTTTCTGGTAGCCACCATATAATAGGTACCAAATCTCTCCACAAAAAAATATCAATATAGTTACATTTTTTCGGATAGCCCCATATAAGATTACCCCCCAATTTTCGGTATTTTGGAGTTCTTGAGCGCATTTTTCAACCGGATTCTGTTGTAATCTTTTCACCTGCGGAGGATAGCGAGATAAGAATTAGAACGTAGGGTTCGATAATGAACTATAGCCGCATTTAGACCAAGCCCCTGTATGGAGGTTCCAGAAGGAGTGGACTGATATTCCGCATCTTCGAATTTGAACTAAGTTTGGAAGAAATAATAAGATGGGCAAAGTTTGGATGAAATTGAAATTTTCTGAAACGGATCTAGTCCAAAGAAACATGGGGTCTAGAACCAATATTTCGATGAGGCACATTTTCACCATGTTAAAGTGTATAACCCTCTTTAGCCATAAGGCTGAGGGTATAATTATCCATTAAAAATTTCTGAAATTTGTATTATGGTTTACATTGTGGTTTACATAATCCATTTTTAGAAATGTCGGTATAGGTCCACTTTTTGGTATGTTCCCCATATTTTCGTTTCTAGTACCTGCCAGTATATCTATGGTGGAGGGTATCCAAAGTTCGGCCCGGCCGAACATAACGTTTTTTCACTTGTTGGTATTAAGATTGGATGCCCAATTAGACATTTATTACCGGAATATGTTCAAATTCCCCAAAATACCGAAATATTGTTATATGTATGGGCCTATCCCAAAAAGAGGACCAATATTGAAATCTGCATGAAAATTCGAATTACTCGACGCTTGACGGTTGACATATGTCTGTCCCACAATATATGATATTTCAAGATGTGAAGTCCCGCCCTTGCAAAATAAGAAAGGAAACCTTTTTCTCGTGGCACGTAGCAGCTTGGAAACAGCTTTAAACAAACGTCGCCAAATCGACAATAACTTTGAGACATAGGCACCGATGTGGAACTAAGCCTTGTGATTTTTCGACGGAATTTTTGAAAAATTTCCATGCACATATTTGTATCGTATTTTACATACCTAATCAATAAAATTACATTTACATTATGTAAGCATTAAGCCAGAAAAAACTCCATTATTTCTGAATAAACCAAATGGATTTCCTTAGTCCCTTTAATAATAATTTGTCGAATTCAATTGACTGCTAAATATATTTGCAATAAGGCCTCCAAAAAGTAACTTTAAGTTCTTAATTACATTTGGATTGAAGTGGCTATAAAGTGTTCCATATAAATCCCGATATGCTGCATATAGTCCTTATTTACAACACACATACACACTTTTACCAAACAACAACTTCTTTCCCTTCCTTGCCTTCAAAATCCTTATGCTTTTCAAACAAAAAGCTGTTGCCTTCATTGCAAAATTTTACACCTGATGTTAAATTGCTGTGTAACACAAAAACAACAAAAGATGGAAAAATCTCACAAGTGAATTTTTATTTGTTTTGCTTTACTAAGCATCCATTCCGCTTTTCAAACCCCCCTCTTGCCAGTCCCCCCTCTAAGACATTTTCAATATGTTGGTGAATATTTTGCAATAAAAAAATGTGAATATGAAGTGCTTGAAAAGTACTGCTGTTGTCGTTGAATGTCTTTGGAGACTAGCAATGACAAGTTGAAAGGGAATGGGTGGACTGGGACGGAGGGTGAGATTGTAAGGCATTCTTTTGCCTTGTGGAAAAAGCTTTAACTTAATTCTCTTTCAATAAAAGCAATAAATACCTTAAGAATTGTTCTACACTTTTTTTTATTGTGCTTTTCATTTGAATAATGTGAGAAGTGTGAGTGTGTAGTATATTCAAAATGTATCTACAAATATATGTGTGTGTGTGAGTGTAATGGGGTTATGATTGCCAGTAGTATTTCGTTTTATTGTTTTTTTTTCAAATTCGATTGAGAGAGATGGCTTTAAAGATATTCCTAACAAATAATATGGCTTTAAGAAAAATCACATATGTTAATGATAAAAAGCTGAGCAGACAGACTGATTTATTGCATGTTATTTAAAGGGTGTATATTAACTAATGTCAAGGATAAGTAATAATCATGGCAAGGGAATATACGCAACATTTGTTTAAATATTATCTTGAAGAAAAGGGAATTATTAACCAGTAAGGAAAGTAGTGAAGTCGGAAGGGGCCGACTATATGATACCCTTCACCACGTTATGTATATTTTATATGTGCGCCCATGAAATTTAACTTAAATATGTGATCTCTATCTATATAGTGAACCGACTAACATCAATCCATACACATGCCTTTCTGCAACCTATGCTAAATTTCATTTCTTTCGGGCAGATTAAGTATATAAATCGATTTAAAGTAAACTTGATGCACACTATTCGTTTGGTGCATCATTCACATTAAATCGGAGGAACTATATATGGGAGCTACATCTAAATCTGAACCGATTTTTTCCAATTTCAACAGGGTTCATCCTTGGACCAAATAAGTGACCTGTGCCAAATATTATTCAAATTCGGAGCATAATTTCGACATGTACTTTGTTTACAATTTAACATGGACAGACGGACATAGTATAGTCTCCATATAACGACACTCCCTAATATTCCCAAAATTTTAACCGATCAAGCAGCAATTTGGTATTTTGATATTTCAGTCTAAATAATGGCCCTCTTTTTGGGGAGTTTAGTTTTCAACAAAACTGGTTATATTGAGTTTTATGACTTTTAGAGCGAAAGATCATTCATGCAAATGTTGTTATTTATTTCTTTTTTGTATTTTGTATTGTCATTAGGTAGTCAAGCTACTTACTAAAAACTATGATTATAGACCCACTTGTCAGGATAGTTCCCCATAGCTCCCGAACTTCGGTATTTTCAACGGAAAAACGGTTTCTCCATTCAATCGATTGCGGCTGTTTCTGTGACTGTTTCTTTATTTCAGACACATTACCGATCACTTCATTGGTGTTACAAAATTCGTGAATTTTATTTTTTTATTATTTCGTTATAAATAAATATACAAGAAACAAATGCTGATTCGAGCAACAATCTGAACCGAAAGGTTAACATTATCTGCATTGTTATAAGGACGCAAAAAAAGAAATGTAAAAGAAAATAAGAACCATTGAGCGGAGCAGCATAATCGGACGGTCCAACCATATGATACCCTACACAATTACAAAGAAAATCTAACTTTAAAGAAGGCCGTCTGACTTGTTGGTGTTGTCCTCGGCTTTTACTTATAGGTCGAAGTTCATGGCCCCACGTTGGGCGCCAATAAAGAAAGCTCCTTGCGTTTCAATGAGGCTTGCTCCACATTGGGCGCCAGTGAAGAAACTCGAAACAACAAGATATACAATAAAGTTAACTACTCCTTGTTTAGGAACTACTTCCAGCTTATGATCTAGTCCATCAACTTGGGCAAGCGTGGGTAATGATCTTAAGCCTTCAGTGTTCGCTAAACGAATTAGAGCCGGATGGTCCAGGACTCGAAGTGTAGCTGATTTTATTGAAATTTGATTGCGCTTAGGTACTACTTATGAGAAGCAAGGTTGTGTAATAATGTAGTAAATTCAGAGATATAGTTCTAATATTTACATAGTTAACCGTTAATTTCAAATATTTAAATAAGAGTTGTATTTAAATGATTAATAAAATGTATGCGTTTATACTATAGCAAATAATATTTGAATAGAACTGAGTTGATTCGCTTCAACTTTCTGTTGTTCTGAGCCTTGGCACTATTTCGCGATATTTGCACCCTCTTCACCGATTATAGGTCAACAGCTCCACTTTGTAACCCTGCCATACTTTCCAATTTTTTTTCCCAAGATGAATATTTACGCCGTAAAAAAATTGGTCACTATAGGTTTTTGTTGATTTTACTCTCGGAATATTGACCGAGCATCATCTTAACAGTCTTTCTAAGTATTCTGCATATATTAATGGCCTCAGAAGCGATTTGAAAATCTGAAAAAAAAATAATTTTTTCTGTTCATGGCGCCCCCTAATAATCATCTCAACATCACCGACAATTAAAGGCGTCGTCCTTGGCCATAACCGAACTTCATGTAAAATTCCAAAGCGATCCGCCCACTAGTGTGATAATACTAAACAACTTATCCGAGTACATACAGCCATACCAATTTAAAGGTCAAATACTTCTCTTGGATATACTGTCAACTTCTCCAAATGTTGGCAGTTTTCACAGAAAATTCTTGACCATTTGACCCGCTTATCCGATTCCTTAATAGTTATCTGATTTAGACAAAATTTTGCACAGCGCACTGAATTGAGATTGACGTAGATATAGCTCCCATATATATTTACGTCCGATTTTATGTAGATGTGGCACTAATGCCCTTATATTTCTTTCGATTTACACGAAATTTTGCATGACGTATCAAATTGAGTCTATAATGATGTGTGCGAAGTTTCGTTGAAATCTGTACAGGTATAAATATAGCTCCCATATATATTTCGTGCAAAGAGCCTACATATGTTTGTTCGATTTACACGAAATTTGGCAGGGGGTATTGAATTGAGTTCAGAATGATTTGCGCTAAGGTATGTGAAAATCGGTTGAGATTTAGATATAACTCCCATATATATGTTCGTCCGAATTTATGGAAATTGTGAACCGAAGAGTTTGTTTTCCAGAATTTGGTTCATATTGGCATTTAGGGGTTTAAGAGGGTAAAATACCACATCTTATAAATGTTACAATATATGTCCATTTTTAAAATAAATCCCGCATTGTTTTAAATATTTCAAAGGAGTATTGCTGAAAATGCGTCTTCGAGGATAAATTACCTGCTTCCTGAAAATATTATATGACATTTACACATTTCCAGTTTTTCGTCTAGACATTTCCGCCCATTTTAAATAGTTTGAAGGTCATACGTTAACTTTAAATATGTGTCTCTTTTGGACATAGCCCTACACTAAGGTTCCGGCATGGTTCTTCGAGGACAATTGAAATCTCCAGTTTTTCATTTAGATATTTCCGCCCATTTTAAGTAATTTAAATGTTATACTTTCCTATCTAAGTTGTAATTCCGTATTTTGGGTTATTAGAGTTTAAATTAGGAACTCAATTATTATATCTTCGAAATATTTATAGAAATAAACTCTTGATTCCATTCCGGATTTATTTAAGTTTTTCATATCATACATATTCAAAAAACTTTTTATATATAACGATTCTGCATCCAACTGTATGTATTTGGAAGTTTCTGTTCGTATTTTGCACTCAAATAGTCTTTAATATAATTTTTATACCCTACACAACTGTGTTGTCAGGGTATTATAGCTTTGTACAGCCCCAAAAGTTTGTAACGCCGCGAAATATTGGTCCTAGACCCACCTTTAAGTATACCGATCGTCATATCTCGACTAGCTGAGTCGATATAGACATGTGTGTCCGTCCGTCCGTCTGTCCATTATAATTTGTAAACACGATACAGGCCACAGTTATGGACCAATATTCACGAAATTTTGCATGTAGGATGAGTTCTGGCCAATGAAGACCCCTATTGTTTTTGACAATTATGGCAATTATGGCCAAACCCCGCGAATTTTTGCATGGAGAAGGGGATCGGGCCAGAGAATAAGCATGCATGTTTTGATAAAGATCGGTCAATATTTAGCGGATGAAATGGACCCTGACTTTTTTGTGAAAAATTACAAAATTTGTATTCTACAGCGTATATATTTACCCCTGAAGAACAACGACCCATGAAGTTGATAGAATATCCAAGATGAGTGGTTGACCTTTAAATTGACACCAATTACATTGTCGTATATACTCGGATGTGGGAGTTACACTTAAATATTTACAGGTGCTTACGTATTCATATATTATTTAGTAACCCATTACCACCCTAGAGGGCGAAAAGATTGCGTTGATCGCTTTAAAATTTTCCATGAGGATCCAGGTATGGTCAAGGACAGCGCCTATAATTTCCGGTGGTGATCAGATAATAATATTGGGATAAAGTGGACCGAAAACTTAATTTTTTTCGAGTTCATATATAGGCCACAATTGAAAGCCGAACATAACAACACAACCCACGGTGAAGGTCAAGAGAGTGCAAATATTGCCCAAGATCAGAATATAGAACCACACAAAGTTAGATTTTCGTGAAAGTTGTGTAGGGTATCATATGGTCGGCCCCGTCCGACTATACTGCTCCGCTCACTGGTTATTTATTTATTTTTTTAATTCTGCATAAATTTCCAGTAAAAACTAAAATGTTATATTTAAAATTTTCAAATTGACAAAATGATAAAACGTTTTGATTACATTAATCCCTCCCCCACCTAACTCATGCTTACCTTTATAACCCGTTATCAATCAAAACTAAGAGCAAAAAACGAAACTTTACCCTTATCAGCCTTTAAATATCTTAACAACGAATTCCCTATAGAGCCTTCCTTAACCAGCTTGTTAAATGATTGTTTTTGCCATGAAAAGTGGATACAAGCAAGAACGGCAGCAACAACAACCAAAGTGATTATAAATTCTTCTGTAATTGTCATTTTATTTGATTAATGTAGATTGGTAGACACCCTTCTTTATCTTCTCGTGCTAGTGACTCGTCATCGTAAGTTTAATTTCATTTTGGCCATTGTCGCTAGGCGAAAAAAATGTCTTCCAACATTATTTCACTGCCCTATCTCTCTTTATTTTTGTCAGCAATGAAATTTATTCGTCTCTATCATCCAACGTCCCTCCCCCAAAAATGTGGCCTCTTGCTCCAATAATGATGTTTTTCTTCTTTTTGGGCACTCCACACTAATGGCGGTCAACTTCAAGTATTTAATGCAAATAAATTAAATTCCATTCCATGCCAGCGATAAGAACAATGAACGAACCGACGAAAAAACTCTTTCTTGATGGCTAAAAGCGCGTTAATGTAATTCAACAGCCCAAGTCCAAGGGCAGGCAAATAAACAGCAGCATTAACATTTCATTTAAATATCTTAGAAAATGTTTTGCGGACTTGCCCCTTTCCCGAACACACAAAGAAAAATGCCTTACTCATCATTATTCATTTTGACTGTGACTGTGTTGTATTTGGGGAAAATTGTTGAATAAAATTCCATGGCAGCAAGACAAATGTCTTATTTATATATGTAAAAATATATAAATAATGTGAGTCCAATTTATATTCGATTTCTGCAAGATGTCAATGTTTAGAATTGTGACATTATCACAAGATCAAATAATTAAAAATGGGGAAAATGTATTTTGGCAAATTATTAACTATAAATATTTAAATCGATTTTGAAAATAGATAACATAGAGTTATGTCCTTATAAGATGTCAAACACATAGAATTTTCAATAAAGCAATTGACATTAAATATTTTGGTGAAACGACCTTACCATGACCTTTATTGCTACTTTATATGAATAGTTTTTTTAAACAATGTTAAAAAGGCATTTTACCATATGTACAGGTATATATTTTTACTGAGATGTCCTAACTCCACGAATAATCTAAAACGCCTAACTTAGATGTGGGTAGGCTTTTTTGCAAATCCCTAATATCTGATTTCTGCCAGTTTTTCAGAAAGTTCTAGCCATTGTTAACGAAATAATCCAAATTACTTGGGCCAGTATTGATAATTTTTGGTAGGCCAGTTTTCTACTCAATGAGAATCCAAAGTACATATACAATTATAGGCAATTTGTCCAAACTCCCCATATGTAGAAATTTATAGTGGCGTGTTATATGAGGGCTACCTTAAATTTTTAGTCGGAAAGTTTTCTACCCCGTCAGAACCCAAAATACAGTTGGTTATTTTGAAAAAGTATCCAAACGCTTTAAAAATGTAGAGGACCGATTTAAATTGTCATTTCATTTGAGAGTTTTCGACTTGCCAACCCGGCAGACAGGCGGACGATAATTTGTACATCGACTCCAAATAGTTTTAAAATAGTAAAATAGTTCAAATAAACTTAGGGCTCGAAACCAATGTGTCAATAAGTCACACTTTTGCCGTATATAGTCTAATCAGTGTAAACAAAAGTAACTGAAACTTTGATATGGAAATATGGATCAAGGTCACGGAATGACATATTACAGCACGTATAGTATCAGCGTCTCGTAGAGTGTGATTTTGGTCTAGCGAGATACCATAGATGCATCTGTTGGCCAACACTATCCTTCTCCGAAATTCAAAACTGACGTCATTTGGTTTATTTATGACGGTAACGAGGTATAGTTTTCAAGTCCGAGGCGCGAGTCTAGTGGACGTCTTGCACGTTGTTACCATCAGCTTGGTTTTCTCGACAAGACCTCTTTGGCAGACTCCTTCTCAATTTGATCCAATGTTCGACCCATTATATCGATGTCATCGGTAAGTAACATGTACTGTTTGGGGTGCGTAGTGCCATTTCTGTTCAACTTTGCATCTCGTATGACCTTTTTCAGCAGGATGTTAAAAAGTCACACAACAAACTCTTACCTTGTTTCAATCCTAGCTTGGTATTGAAAGGCTCCGAGAGGTTAAATTTTTCCTGCATAGCCGTATTAATTTTGAAGGAATACCGAACGCAGACATGACTTTAAACACCTCTGAACGGATAGGGGTATCAAATGCGGCTTTATAGTCGACAAATACGTAGAATGTGTCGAAATGTTTTTCGTGGGTCTTTTCCAGGATTTGGCGCAGTGTAAATATCTGGTCTATGTGGATTTTCCAAGTTTGAAATCGAATTGGTATGGCCCAAAAATGTAATTTACCACACAGTACGCTGGATACCACATTATATGTGATGGGAAGGAGACTAATTCCTCTATAGTTGGCAAATATCGTCTTGTCTCCTTCTTTGTGCAAATTGTACTAATTAGTTGGTGCATGCTCCTGATCAGCATTTGACCACCGGTCTTGAATACTTCTTTATTATTATTCTGACTATTTATTACTATTCTGACGTCATATTGGTGAAAATTAGGGAATATCGTTACAAAGGGACTACACGAAAATGTGGATTGATAGTGACACTTGAGATAATATTCGTAACATAGTGCAACATGATTTCGGGGGTGTAAAATTCCTTATGGGAATGTGGCCCTGAGAGATAAATTCGCCATATGTCATGTTTTCCTGTATGGCATGATTATTTTTGCTGCTAACTCAAAAATGAAGAAAACGCTTAATATCTTCTTTGGCTATTGCATGCAAATATATAAAATATTTTATGATTAAAAAATCGGTTGAAAAATTTAATCAAACTTCGCGGTCAATTATCTTTAAATATTAAATTGTATAATCGATTCAAATAACGATTTGGTGCATTTTTTGTGTATTCTTTGTTTAATAACTTCCCTATAGGCATTAAAAACGTCATGTAGTTAAATATTAGATTTTGAAAAACCTAAAGCACAAGAAATATGGAATACATTAAGATAGACAAAACCTTAATGTTCCGACAATTGGTGTTGACACCGATATTTAAAATTATTTAACATTTTCGGAATTGTTTGTTGATTTTAGACTTTAACTTTAAAAGGCATTCAAATTGGTTTCAATAAAAAAAATATGACAGACCACTGAAGTCTCGATGGTTTATTAAACCCAATTTTCTTTTCTTCAGCCTTTATTTAATTTTTAAACTACTTCAAGAATTTTTTTTGTAAACAATGTCTCACTTTTAACAAACATTACAGAAAACAATATCATATTTTAAAAAATTCAAAGTTGCCAAACAATTTACCCCTTTTGTCTACAGAATTACCCTTCTCTCCCACCAAATCACAGAAATCTTAAATGCCTATAACCGTTTATGTCTGACAATTCCCCAGTTACGAACCCATTGTCTTACCGAAAAAAAGAAAAAAAAATGAAAATAACCAAAAACCATTATAAATTGTAAATGAAAATATTCATAGAATATTTAAATAATTTAAACCAATTCTAAATGTAAAAAGCCAACCTTTTCCCTTCTATGAATGCTCAATTTCATGAGGTAAAATTCTTGGCAAATAGTTTAGACTTTTAAGTGAAATGTTTAATTAAGGAAAACAAGAACAAAACATGACGTTAAGTTAAAGGAATGTAAAGAAATTGAACAAGCACAGAAAAACAAACCGACCCTTTGGAATGGCGTTCATTAATTTATGGGAAATTATTGTTCAAATATTTATGTATGTACAAGGGGCGAGTTATTGTAAATTTCAAAATATTATTTAATTTAAATACATAATTACCTTTTATACAATAATAATTGCTATGCAACTCTTAGTGTGTGGACACATATTAACGCCAACTTAAGGATACCAGGTTTTGGTAAACAAAGCTCCATTCAAGGCATGTTTAATTGCGCCGTTTTTTTATGTTTGCTCTTACTTACTCCTTTGCCTACTTGAGCAATTTGCACTCTCCTTCATTTCTCTTTACCCCTTTATTACTCTCATACACACGCCTAACCAAACAGTTGTTGTTTATTTGCAACTTCTTTTATTTTAATATTGATTGTTTGCACTGAAACCCTGTAAATCTGCACTGTATTGTCTTCAAATTCACTAAACACATTAATATTATTTGATAAATGAAATAATAAATAAGGCTTTCAAATGTTTATTGCTATTAATTGTTACAAACGGAGAAAATATCGAATATCCGTGCAAACGATTTTAGAGCCGCGCCGAAACTAACTCCAATTTCATAAACAAAAACAAAAAATTACGGTTTGTCTCTGAGTAGTAGGTTGAGAGAGCAAGAGAATAGTCAATTGTTGTTGTCTCCACAATTGCAATGATCGGTTGTTGTTGTTCGTCACATTTGGAGTTAGTTAAAAAGGGTGAATAGAAAAAGTTATTTGAAATATCAGTGATGTCAATATAATTATTTTTTGACGTTGTTATACGCCTATTTTGTATCTATGATTTAATTGTGAGGCAATAACGATGTATTGCTGAGTGCCACAGTGCGATATTTTGTTCTACGTGTTTCCGTTTGTAACACTACCAAAGATTCGTCGGAGACCGCATAAAGTACAAGTACAGTGGTGGTCACGTAATTAAAACATTTACTGTGGTAAAACAATTTTGATTAGTCCTCGATTCGTTGGAAATATAAAAAAATAGAAAATTATTGCAAGGAATTGAAACATTGTGTGACTTTTTTACTTTATTGCATTTTTTTAATACTGAAAAAGTCCTTAATTTTAATAATTTAAATAAAAAGAGCACCGCACAGAATATATTTTAACAAAATATGTATGGAAAACCCGTTCTTGATAATGTATAACGTATGACATAAAAATTTTGATCGATTCCAAAAGATGTAACCTTAAATTCCTAACGCCTTATTCTCCAATGCTAAATCCAATTGAAAATGCATTTTCAAAAATAAAATTATGTGGAAGAGCTGCGTTGTGTGACGTTTCAATGGAACATAACATTGTTGATGTAATCGAGCGAAGTATTCAACAGCTTACTCGTCAAAATTGTTCTAATTACATTATGGACATGGGTTTGAAAATCCCACAAGCTTCAAGTCGGGAATCCCTTCATTTAGAGAAGCAGTTACCTTCATCAACAATTTATTAAATCAAATATGTATTTCGTATTTAGGACCAGATATTAAATTCTTGTTCTAAAATATTTATAAACGATAGTCGGACGGGGGCCTATAACGATACCTTACACAACTACCACGCTCTAACTTTCTGCCGACGTTTATTCTGAGCGTGGGCTATATTTCGTGATAGTTGCACACTCTTGCTCGATTAAAGATCGACAGCACCTCTTCCTTACACTGACATATTTTCCGAATATTCCCAATATATTATATTTAAGTGTAACTCCCACATCTGAGTACATACGACCATATAATTAGTATCAATTTAAAGGTCAGCCACTCCTCTTGGATATGCTATTAACTTCTCGGGTTTTTGTTATTCAAAAGTTAAATATATACGCTATAGAATACAATTTTTTAATTGGCCCACTAAATATTGACCGATCTTTATCAAAACAAGCATGCTTATTCTATGGCCCGATCCCCTTCTCCATGCAAAACTTCGGTGATTGGGCCATAATTGCGGTTTGTGGAGCGACCAGAAAAACCGACAAAAAAGTTTTTGGTCAATTTCATCTCTAAATATTAACCAATCTTTTCCAAAAGCAATAGGGGACTTCATTGGCCATAACTCATCCTACATGCAAAATTTCGTGAAGATTGGTCCATAACTGTGGCCTGCATCGTGTTTACAAATTATAATGGACAGACGGACGGACACACATGTCTAGATCGACTCAGCTAGTCGAGATATGACGATCGGTATAAAGGTATAAAGGTGGGTCTAGGACCAATATTTCGTGGCGTTACAAACTTTTGGGGCTACACAAAGCTATAATACCCTGACAACATAGTTGTGTAGGATATAAAAATTGATTGTTACTTTACAAATTTCATAGATCAATATGTCAAGATATATCCCAATTTGTACTACTATTTATTTTGTTTTATATAGTACAGTTATTAAATAAAATCACGCTGAATTACAGAATATGTATGTTAATTACAAAAAAACCAATCACAATTACATAACAATAACATAAATTACATAACAAATATAGTTGTATATTTGTAAATATTCTTTGATTTTATTTTCAAATATTGATTTAAAATTACTGGAAATATTATATTTCCTTCGTTTAATTTGCAAAAGGTTTCATTTAATTTGGAAAAGGTTTCGTTTAATTTGGAAAAGTTTCAATTATAAAGTTAAAGGTTTCATTTAATCTGGATATATATATATATATATATATATATATATATTGCATACAATAAGTTTCTATTTTCACACTAAATTTCTGAAGTGATGT
>NW_026878630.1:0-23863 GCF_032173495.1 Musca vetustissima | reverse complement strand
TTAATCGCCGTGCGCATTCGCTCCCTAACATTGAGTCTTTAGTGCACCATTTAAATCGCATATTTCAAATCGAACTGAACTATATATAGGAGCTATATCTAAATATTAACGATGTTTTCCAATTTCAATAGGGTTCGTACTTTGGCCACATACTAGTTGTCACTTATTTTACTTGATTGGACGAACCACATGTAATTTATTACACACTGTGGTACCATACTGCCAATAATGGTCCGATTGTGGCTAAATTTTTGCAGAGTACTAACTTAGATCTAGATTGATGTATGCGAAGTTTTGTTGAAATCGGTTCAGATTTAGATATAGCTACCATATTTAGTTTCCTCCGATTTTATGTAAATGGTGCACCAAGCTCCCAATAATGGTCCGATTGAGACAAAAATTTTGCACAGCGTACTGACTTACATCCAGATCGATGTATTGCAGGATATTTTGTTGTTGAAATCGGTTCAGATGTAAATATAGCTCCCTCATATATTTTTATCTGATTTTATGCAAATGGTGCAAATGGAGGATTGGGTTGAAGATGTTTCAGGTTTAGGTATAGCTTTATATTCATCCTATTTCATCAAAACGATGTACCAAGTAAAGTCCGCTTAGGACGAATTAGTGCACAACGTACCAAATCGAACCTAGAATAAAGTGTATTGGAGTTTGTGTCGAGATAAATTTTGGATAGAGCACTGTATTCCAGCATACCAAATGTTGGATGCCACGGTTGCTCAAATACGTCCAGAACTTTTCGAAAAATTTGGCACAAAGTATTCTGGGTGATGCCACAATCTTGAGAACGCTGTGAAATTGATTGACTTGCTTCGTTTGTTATTGACACCTGAACGGCAGTGATATTCTCCACATATGGTATGAATATGGAGTTTCAAATTTATGTACTAAACTTGTTATTGCCTGCCAATTAAACGAGAATGTAACCAATACTTAGAGATAATACTCCTGGGCCACTCCAAATGCGAATAGTAATTTTTATGATTTGCAATCGCTTGTTCAGATCGAAGATCAGTGTAATGTTGTGTTCGCAAAGTCAAATCTCTGAAAACCTTTATGATCAATTACGTCTTGAACTTAATACTTGATTAAATATAGATGCATTCCTCACGTAACCTATATAGTTCATCTCGTGTATATGTAGGAGTATCTACTTTTTATACCCTTCACCACACTGTGGTACAGGGTATCTTTGTGCATATGTTTGTAACAGGAAAAAGGAAACGAGATAGACACATGGTTCCTTTTGAGAATATGCATAGAATCACTTTCTGAGTCGATTTATGCATGTCCGTCTGTCTGTCTGTCCATATTAAATTGTAAACAAAGTACAGGTCGCATTTATGATTCGAATGCGATGAAATTTGGCATAGGTCACTTGTTTGGTCCAAGGACGAACCCTATTGAAATTGGGAAAAATCGGTTCAGATTTATATATAGTTCCCATATATATTTTCGTCCGATTTAAGGAAATGGTGCACCAAAGTCCCTATATATCTTTCGATTAGCACGAACTTTGGCACAGCATAATGAATAAGGTCACGAATGATGTGTGCAAAGTTTCGCGAAAATCGGTTCAGATTTAGATATAGCTCCCATATATCTCTTTATCCGATTTAAGGTATATATCTTTCGATTTGCACGAAATTTGGCACAACGTACTAAATTAAGTCCCTATATATGCTATTTGCACGAATGCGGCAAAACGTGCTAAATTAAGTCTAGAATGATATGTGCAAAGTTTCGTGAAAATCGGTTCAGATTTAGATATAGCTCCCATATATAGCTTCGACCGATTTTACGTAAATAGTCCACTAAAGTCCCTGGAAATCTTTTGATTTGCACGATTTTTGGCATAGTGTACTGAATTAAGTCTAGAATGATAGCTTCGCCCGATTTTATATAAATAGTCCACTAAAGTAATTGGAAATCTTTTGACTTGCACGAAATTTGGCACAGCGTAATGAATAAGGTCTAGAATGATGTGTGCATAGTTTCGTGAAAATCCGTTCAGATTTAGATATAGCTCCCATATATAGCTTCGCCCGATTTTAGGTAAATAGTCCACTTAAGTCCCTGGAAATTTGGCACAGAGTTATGAATAAGATCGATAATGATGTCTGCCAAGTTTCGTGAAAATCGGTTCAGATTTAGATATAGCTCCCATATGTATTTTCATCCGATTCAAGGTGGTGCACCGAAGTCCCTATATATTTTTCGATTTGCACGAATTTTGGTATAGGGTACTGAATTAAGTCTAGAATGATGTTGCTAAGCTTCGTGAAAAGATCCGTAGCTAGGCCGATTGACACATCGTACTGATGTTATATAAATTAGTCTGGGAAGTTTCCCTGAAATCGGTTCAGATATAGATTTATAATAAAAAGCGTAGTCTGTTAAGATACATATGTAAAATATACCCAAAGTGGTGAAGGGTATCATATAGTCGGCCCCGTCCGACTTTACTACATTCCTTACTGGTTTCACTTTTCCTTGTGATGTTTTACTTCTGATTGGAATGATTATTAATTCTCTTCTCATCACACACGAAATGCTACAGGTGAAGCATGACAAAATGCTAATACTGTACTGTATATGTACATATGTATGTGTTTATGTTAACAGAATTCTGTGGTCGTTTTCCATATAAACATTTGCTGGGGGATACCAAAGTGTAACTATGTTTGACGTTGTTGTTGTTTTGTTATTGTACATCTAGTACAAGTACCAGATGTTGAATGCAGAAGACATGTGAGTGATTAGTTTTGTAATGGGGTGTGAAGTGATGTGATGAAGTATTTCATTTATTTTCTGTTTTGTGTTTGTTTGTGTGTGGAGTAGAAAGTATAGCTGGACAGTAGGGTATAAATTTTACAAAGCAATGGACACTCTTTGATACTGTTGTTAGTCTATGTGGAGTAAAACAACATTGGGGGAACGGTCTGTCAGTCCATGTATTGTAACAATCTAACAACACGTTTATTTGACTCAAGAACAAAACCTATTGTAATTAGTAAATAGTCAGCCCCAACCGACTTCAGTCCTTCCCTGCTGATTCAAGCACCATAAAATAGTTCTTATAATGCAGTTCCTGCAATCTCAACGAATAATCTTACTTATTTTCTCTAAAATGTGTCCTCACTTCAAATTCCGCTTTACCCTCATGGAGGATGACTGAACATTATCTAGACCACCATCTAAAATGCCCGCAGTTATGGATACTAGTAAAATATTTGTTTGTTTTTGACAATATTAAAAAAATATTGATTAAAAAAATCTGTAGAGATGTGTTTTTTCCTAGTTTAGTTATTTTTTTCTCCACATAGCTAAGGATAACAAACAAGTATGAACAAAAAAACACGGAATAACACACATACATTGTTGTTGGCTTTTTTTATGAGACTAGAAATTGATATGAACAATAAATGCCAAAGGGTCATTAAAATTGTTTTACAACTATAAAGGATGCTTCTCGGGACCAGCTGGTTAGCTATATGGCTGAATGGTTGGTTGGCTGACTGGCTGGATGTTTTTTTTTTTGTATTTCTGTGTATCATGATAACGGTGATGATGATTGTGTCGCTGTTTAACAATGATGTGGCTATGGGTGTTTCTCTCTGTTGTTGTTGTTTCTCAGTATTGTTTTTTTGCTGTTGTGTTGTATAGTCCTTTGTCCTTGGTACTGTTAAAATGTTCTGAATTTGTTGCACGTCGCAGCAGTTATGGTGATAGAGCAGAATCATGTTGTAAACTAATGGACAGTGGTAACAAAGCTTATTTAAACTCACAAGACAGATATAATAAGACATTTAAAGGAGAGCATAATCCATAAAATGCTAAATAAAAAAAAAAAAACACTTAAAAGTCCACGCCTACTTTTGGTACATGAAAAATATTTTTATAAAATCCTCGTCTAATAATGAAATATATTTTTAAACCAGAGAGCGGAGCAGTATAGACGGACTGGGCCGACCATATGATACCCTACACCACTACCACGAAAAGAAAACTTTCGGCTGTTCTATATTCTAAGCCTGGGCAATATTGCGTGATATTTGCACCCTTTTTACCGATTATAGATCAACAACTCCACTTTCTAAGTCTTGCACATTTTCCAAAATGTTTTTTATTGAAGTGAATTTTTACGCCATAAAATAAAAAAATTGGTCACTTTAGGTTTTTGTTGATTTGACCCTCGGAAATTTGACCGATCATCATCTAAACAGCCGCTCTAAGTATTTGGTCAGATCCCCTTCACCTTGTAAAATATGTGATGTTCTGCATATAATAATTGCCTCAAGAGCGACTAGAAAATCTGACAAAATTAAAGTTTCCAGTTCATTGCACCCCCTGAATAAAATCTCAACTTCACCGAAAACTATAGGCGTCGTCCTTGACCATAATCGGAAATTCATGTACAATTTCAAAGCGATCAGCGCGACATTTCAGTCCTCTAATGGAATAAAGTAATACTATGCACATAGTCACCTTTACCTAATTACGTATAACTCCCACATCAGAGTACACACAGCCCTATAATTGGTATCAATTTGAAGGTCAACAACTCCTCTTGGATATACTATCAACTTCTCGGGTATATGTCCTTCAGGGGCAAGTATATACGCCCCAGAATAAAAATTTTGTAATTTTACACACAAAAGTCAGGACCCCCTTAATATTGACCGATCTTTATCAAAACAGGCATGCTTATTCTTTGGCCCGATCCCCTTCTCCATGCAAAATTTCACGATGTTCGGGCCATTATTGCGGCCTCTGGAGCGACCAGAAAAACCGACAAAAATTTAGTATTTGGTCCATTTCATCCCCTAAATATTAACCGATCTTTCCCAAAAACAATAGGGGTCTTCATTGGCCAGAACCCATCCTATGTGCAAAATTTCGTGAAGATTGGTCCATAACTGTGGTCTGTATCGTGTTTACAAATTATAATGGACAGACGGACGGACGGACACACATGTCTAGATCGACTCAGCTAGCCGAGATATGACGATCGGTATACTTAAAGGTGGGTCTAGGACCAATATTTCGCGGCGTTACAAACTTTTGGGGCTGCACAATGCTATAATACCCTGACAACATAGTTGTGTAGGGTATAATTATCTGTAAGACAAGTAAGGAAAGTAGTAAAGTCGGACTGGGCCGACTATATGATACCCTTCACCACTTTGGGTATATTTTACATATGTATCCTAACAGACGACGCGTTTTGTTATAAATCTATACCCTAACCGAATTCAGGGAAACTTGCCAGAGACTAATTTATATAACATCAGTACCTTGTGTCAATGGGACTACCTACGGATCTTTTCACGAAGCTTAGCAACATCTTTCTAGACTTAATTCAGTGCCCTATACCAAAATTCGTGCAAATCGAAAGATATATAGGGTCTTTAGTGCACCAAATACGTTAAATCGGATGAAAATACATATGTGAGCTATATCTAAACCGATCTTCACGAAACTTAGCAGACATCATTCTCGATCTTATTCATAACTCTGTGCCAAATTTCGTGCACATCAAAAGATTTCCAGGGACTTAAGTGGACTATTTACCTAAAATCGGCCGAAGCGTTATATGGGAGCTTTATCTAAATCTGAACCGATTTTCACGAAACCTTGCACACATCATTCTAGACTTAATTTTGTACGCTGTGCCATTTAGTGCAAATCGGAAGATATATATTGGGACTTTGGTAGACAATTAACCTTAAATCGGACGAGGATGTATATGGTAGCAACATCTAAATCAGAACCGATTTTCACGAAACTTGGCAAACATCATTCTAGACCTTATTCATAACGCTGTGCCAAATTTCGTGCAAGTCAAAAGATTTCCAAGGACTTTAGTGGACTATTTATCTAAAATCGGGCGAAGCTATATATGAGAGCTATATCTAAATCTGAACCGATTTTCTCAAAACTTTTCACAAATCATTCTAGACTCAATTCAGTACACTATGCCAAAATTCGTGCAAATCAAAAGATTTCCAGAGACTTTAGTGGACTATTTACCTAAAATCGGGTGAAGCTATATATGGGAGCTATATCTAAATCTGAACCGATTTTCACGAAACTTTGCACATATCATTCTAGACTTAATTTTGTACGTTGTGCCAAATTTCATGCAAATCGAAAGATATATAGGGACTTTGGTGCACCATTTACCTTAAATCGGACGAAGATATATATGGGAGCTATAACTAAATCTGAACCGATTTTTCCCAATTTCAATAGGGTTCGTCCTGGATCATAAATGCGACCTGTACTTTGTTTACAATTTAACATGGACAGACAGTAAGACGGACGGACGGACGGACATGCATAAATCGACTTAGAAAGTGATTCTATGCATATTCTCAAAAGTAACCATGGGTCTATCTCGATTATTTTTGCCTGTTACAAACATATGCACAAAGACATAATACCCTTTACAACAGTGTGGTGAAGGGTATAAAAATCACGCCTACTTTTGGTATATAAAAAATTATTTTTAAAAAATCCACGCCTACTTTTGATACATGAAAAATGATCTTTAAAAAAATCACGCCTACTTTTGGTATATAAAAAAATTATTTTTAAAAAATCCACGCCTACTTTTGATACATGAAAAATTATCTTTAAAAAAATCACGCCTACTTTTGGTATATAAAAAATTATTTTTAAAAAATCCACGTCTACTTTTGGTACATAAAAATTATTTTTAAAAAATCCACGCCTACTTTTGGTATATAAAAAATTATTTTTAAAAAATCCACGCCTACTTTTGGCATATAAAGAATTATTTTCAAAAAAATTCACGCCAACCTTTTGTACAGGAAAAATAACCAGTAAAGAAACTAGTAAACCGGATTGGGCCGGCAATTTCATTCGGGCAGATTTAGAGTCGTTGCGTACAATGGGACAAATTTACGTAAAACGATTTAAAGAAAACTTGATACTTATCTCCCAATATTCTATACTCAATTTAGTATGCAATGCCAATTTTCGTACAAATCGAAATATATATCGGGGCCATTTATATAAAATCGGACGATAATATAAATATGGGAGCTATATCAAAATCTGAACAGGTTTCCAGGAAAATAAACACACATATAAATCTGAATCGATTTTCCAAGTTTCATTCTAGCCTCACTTAATTACGCTATACAAAATTTCGTACAAATCGAATGATATATAGGAACTTGGGTGCACCATTTCTATTAAATTGAACGACAATATATAAATCTAAACCGATTTGCAGGAAACTTCACACACATAATTCTAGAACTAATTAATTACGCTGTGCCAAATTTCGTGCAAATCAAAAGATATATAGGGACTTTGGTGCACCATTTACATTAAATCGGACGAAACTATATATACGAGATATATCTAAATCTGAACCGAAACTTAATTTAGTATGCTTTGGTGTACGATTTGCATGAAATCGGATAAAAATATATATGGGAGCTATATCTAAATCTGAATCGATTTTCACGAAGCTTAGCACACATCATTCTAGACTCAATTCAGTACGCTGTGCCAAATTTCGTGCACATCGAATGATATATAGGGTCTTCGGTGCACCATTTACATAAAATCGGACGAAAATATATATGGGAAATTACAAAAATCTTTTAAATTCCTTGAAGCTGAGGTTTGCAAGGTTATAACTCGCGAAATATGAACATATTGCATATAATTTAAATTCAATTCTATAAAATGAAGTGTTCTTGTCAAAATCTTAAAATATTGGTAATAAATAATAAGTTGCGTGGAAGCTGTGATGGTGGTAATGTAAAAAAATGGGTGAAAATGTGTTGAAGCCAACGAGTTTTTTTGTGTTCGTTCCCGATTTGTGGCTAAACTACACAACGCACGCACATGTGATCAGTGACTAAGTTGCAGAATACCCCATGGACAATATGGTTCTAATGTATGATTTTTCGATATAATCACTGCATCCACCCAAAATGGATGCTGACATTTTGAAGCCGGATTTTCGGTGTTTTTTGAATTTTTCTTATAATTTGGATGCGCATCCAGATAATAGAATAAACTAATTATAGGATTGTAGAACTCGTGATTCTGCTTCGTTTAGTGTATATCTCATGATTGTGCTCACTGTAGCTTCTTTGCAATTGGGTGCCAAAGATGAAAATTTGGTGCGTAAATTTTTATAAAAAACATATTTTTTGAGTCTAGAATTAAGAAAGTCCATTCAAATTCCGTGGAACCCCGCGTGATTTTAGTTTTTTTTCGTGCCGGATCTAATGAGCCCATCCATGTTCAATTCCGCCCAATAAAACGGCGGATATAGGTACCTTGAATGTGGGAAAAACTGCAAAAACTTATTTTGACAAATTCGCGTAAATAATCGCGGTTTTCTTCGAATTAATTTTACATGCATTTATGCTTGTATTGTCAAATTCGCGAAACTGTGTGGAAATAGGTCAAAAATACATCGATACGCGAATAATATGCGTATTTTATCCAAAATTGATTGTGGAGGCACATCCGCGGTTCTTAACCGATCCTTTTAAAATAGGTGTCCTTTTGTGTATTTTCATAGGAGATTACTGAAATCGGATGCGCATAAAAATCCTATGCACGTTGCGTGATTTTTAGCCATTTTTAGGGTTTTTGCATAGTAAAGTGCATCGAGTGGCACACTTTGACCGCTATATTAAACATCGAAAAATCCATAATTATTGAAAGACATTGATTCGGTTTATACGAAAATCGCATGCGCATCAACTGATTTCAACTAATTCGCGAATTGCAAGCTTTTCAATATTGATCATTTTTATATATTGTAAGTGCAATATATTTAGCCATTAATGACGTCGAAACTCTTATCAGATGAATCTACCGATATTTAACAATCATCTAAAAGAATTTGCAGAAGAAAGCGTCGTATATTTTAGAAGATTAAGGCAAAACCGTATCCTCTTAACCATACTAAAAAAATTGAAAATTCAAAAAAAAAAAAAATTGTTTTAATTCAAAAATTAATTTATTTTATTTTCCGATATATGCATGTTTCTATTTGTTTTTCGCGACTATTAAACCGTATTTCAGTGTGATTTGACTAGTATGCAAAAAAAAAAAAAAAACAATGGTGTTTAAGCATTTGTGAAGAAATTCGCGAATTACAACGAATAGAAATCTATTTAATTTAAATTTGAAATACAAGATTTAAAACCGCTATAACTTTTGTGCGCAGCATCCGAATTTGTGAACGCGAACAGATTTCGAATCAGCATATTTTTCTTAACCTATGTACCAAAAATCATAAATGTGCTCGCAAAAAAAATTTTCAAATTTTTTTTAATGGAAGAGCTATATCTAAATCTGAACCGATTTTTCCCAATTTCAATAGGGCTCGTCCTTGGGCCAAACAATGCCAAATTTCGTTCAAATCGAAAGATATATATGGACTTCGGTGCAACTTTTACATAAAATCGAACGAAAATATATTTGGGAGCTATATCTAAATCTGAACAGATTTTCACGAAACTTTGCACACATCATTCTAGATTCAATTCAGTACGCTATGCCAAATCTCGTGTATATCGAAAGATATATAGGGTCTTCGGTGCACCATTTACATAAAATCGGACGAAAATATATATGAGAGCTATATTTAAATCTGAACCGATTTTCACGAAACGTTACACACATCATTCTAGACGTAATTCAGTGTGCTATGCCAAATTTCGTGCAAATCGAAAGGTACATAGGGACTTTGGTACACCATTTACATTAAATCGAACGAAAATATATATGGGAGCTATATCTAAATCTGAACCGATTTTTCCCAATTTCAACAGGGCTCGTCCTTGGGCCAAACAATGCCAAATTTCGTGCAAATCGAAAGATATATATGGGCTTCGGTGCAACATTTACATAAAATCGAATGAAAATATATTTGGGAGCTATATCTAAATCTGAACCGATTTTCACGAAACTTAGGACACATCATTCTAGACTCATTTCAATTTTTTGCAAATCGAAAGATATATAGGGTCTTTGGTGCACCATTTACATAAAATCGGACTAAAATATATATGAGAGCTATATTTAAATCTGAACCGATTTTCACGAAACTCTGCACATATCATTCTAGACTCAATTCATTACTCTATTTCGTGTAAATCGAATGATATATAGGGACATTTGTGCACTATTTACATAAAATCGGACGAAAATATATTTGGGAGCTATATCTAAATCTGAACCGATTTTCAGAAAACTTTCCACACATCATTCTAGACTCAATTCAGTACGCTGTGCCAAATTTCGTGCACATCGAATGATATATAGGGACCAATATTTATATACGGTAGCTATATCTAAATCTGAGCAAATTTTCACGAAACTTTGCACACATCATTCTAGACTCAATTCAGTACTCTATGCCTAATTTCGTGTAAATCGAATGATATATAGGGACATTGGTGCACTATTTACACAAAATCGGACGAAAATGTATATGGGAGCTATATCTAAATCTGGACCGATTTTCTCCAATTTCAATAGGGTTTGTCCTTGGGCCAAACAAATGAGCTATACCAAATTTCATCCAAATCGGATTATAAATGCGACCTGTACTTTGTTTAACAGACGGACAGACGGACGGACATGCATAAATCGACTTAGGAAGTGATTCTATGCATATTCTCAAAAGAAACCATGTGTCTATCTCGTTTCCTATTGCCTGTTACAAACATATGCGCAACGACATAATACCCTGTACCACAGTGTGGTGATGAGTATAATGAAGGACGCTTTTAGTTGTTTTCCTCTATATTAGATTTTTTTATAATTTCCTTCGATATATTCGACTTCGCCGGCTTACTTCAGACTTTGCCAACCCACTGTTTACTTCCAAAACTTACACACACACCAGTTTTATTCCATTCCGGCCATACTCTTGATGTTTGCAGTGCGCTTTTAGGTTGTTTAGCTGTTATTGTTGTTTTTGTTATTGTTTATGAAAGAATAATGTTTTTCATAAAAAACAAAACTACAAACTATACAAATAATAACGACACCAACAACAACAGTTCTCAGTGACAAAAGCCACAGTGCCAGTGCCGGCACCAGCTATAAACACCAAAGGAACGACCAATGTGTGGCAGATGAGAACACGACCATGTCGATGGTGATAACACCAAAAACCACTCAGGCACCATCTCACTAACACATAGACACAGATACATATACATATACCCACCAACATTATGTCATAACATTTAGCCATATTTTCTCTTTTATGGAAAAAAAGAAACAATGTCCTTGTTCTTTTTTGTTTTTTGTTTGTTTTGTTCTGGCCAACAAATCAACATGGCAAAAGACATTGTTGGGCGGTCACATGGAATTAACAACAAGTGAAAAAGCGGTAAGTTCGGCCGGGCCGAACTTTGGATACCCTCCACCATAGATATATTGACAGGTACTAGAAATGAAAATATAGGGAACATACCAAAAAGTGGACCTATACCGACATTTCTAAAAACGGATTATGTAAACCATAATTAAAAATTTTAGAAAATTTTAAAGGATAATTATACTCTCAGCCTTATGGCTAATGAGGGTGTATAGACTTTAACACGGTGAAAATGTGTCTCATCGAAATATTGGTTCTAGACCCCATGTTTCTTTGGACCAAATCCGTTTCAGAAAATTTAGATTTCATCCAAACTTTGCCCATCTTATTATTTCTTCCAAGCTTAGTTCAAATTCTCGAACTTCCAATCAGGGGCTAGGTCTAAATGCGGCTATAGTTAATTATCGAACCTTACGTTCTAATTGTTTATCTCTCTATCCTCCGCAGGTGAAATGATTACAAAAGAGACTTAGAACCAAACTCAAAACGCGGAACAAATCAGATAACTATTTTAATATAAAAAAGGGGGTTATATGGGGACTACCCCAAAAAGGGGGTGAATATTAAAAATTTTTGGTAGAGAGATTTGTTACCATATACGACTACAAATTACCAAATTGCAGCAAATTCGGTTGAAAAATGCGCTCAAGAACCCCCAAATACCGAAAATTGGGGGTACCCTTATATGGGGGCTATCCGAAAAAATGGACCAATATTCATAATTTTTGGTGGAGAGATTTGGAACCTATTAGGAACCCAATGTACCAAATTTCAGCGTATTCGGTTGAAAAACGCGCTCAAGAACCCCAAAATTCCGAAAATTGGGGGGTACCCTTATATGGGGGATATCCGAAAAAATTCACATATGTTTATAATTTTTTGTGGAGAGATTTGGTACATATTAAAAACTCGAAATACTAAATTATAGCCAATTCGGTGGAAAAATACAATCAAAACCCCCAAAATACTGAAAATTAGGAGGTACCGTTATAAGGGGGCTACCAGAAAAAGTGGACCTATATTTATAATTTTTTGTGGGGACATTAAGTACCCAATAAGAACCCAATGTACCAAATTTCAGCGTATTCGGTTGAAAAACGCGCCCAAGAACCTCAAAATACCGAAAATTGGGGGGTACTGTTATATGGGAGCTATGTCTAAACGTGGACCGATATATCCTATCTTCGAACTTGACCTGCCTGCAGACAAAAGACAACCCTATGCAAAATTTCAGCATCCTATCTCAATTCCTTCAGAAGATAGCGTGATTACAACAGACGGACGGACGGACAGACGGACGGACGGACGGACGGACATGGCTAGATCGTCTTAGAATTTTACCCTGATCAAGAATATATATACTTTATAGGGTCGGAAATGAATATTTCGATGAGTTACAAACGGAATGACAAAATTAATATACCCTCCATACTATGGTGGAGGGTATAAAAAAGGGGGTTATATGGGGACTACCCCAAAAAGGGGTGCATATTAAAAATTTTTGGTAGGGAAATTTGTTACCATATATGACTACAAAATACCAAATTTCAGGGAATTCGGTTGAAAAACGTGCTCAAGAACCTCAAAATAGCGAAAATTGGGGGAACTCTTATATGGGGGCTACCGGAAAAAGTGGACCTATATTTATAATTTTTAGTGGGGAGATTTGGTACCCCATAAGAACCCAATGTACCAAATTTCAGCGAATTTGGTTGAAAACCGCGCTCAAGAACCCTAAAATACCGAAAATTGGGGGGTACCCTTATATGGGGGCTACCCGAAAAAATTGACCTATATTAATAATTTTTAGTATAGAGATTTGCTACCCAATAAGAACTCAAAGTACCAAATTTCAGCGAATTCGGTAGAAAAATGCGATCAAACCCCCCAAAATACCTCAAAATTGGGGGTACCCTTATATGGGGGCTATCCGAAAATATGGACCCATATTTATAATTTTCAGTGGAAAGATTTGCTACCCAATACGAACTCAATATACCAATTTTGAGCGAATTCAGTTGAAAAACGCGCTCAAGAACCTCAAAATACCGAAAATTGGGGGGTACCCTTATATGGGGGCTATCCGAAAATATGGACCCATATTTATAATTTTCAGTGGAAAGATTTGCTACCCAATACGAACTCAATATACCAAATTTGAGCGAATTCAGTTGAAAAACGCGCTCAAGAACCTCAAAATACCGAAAATTGGGGGGTACCCTTATATGGGAGCTATGCCTAAACGTGGACCGATAAAGCCCATCTTCGAACTTGACCTGCCTGCAGACAAAAGACGACTCTATGCAAAATTTTGGCGATCTATCTCAATTCGTTTAGACGCTAGAGTGATTACAACAGACAGACGGACAGACAGACAGACAGACGGACAGACGGACAGACGGACATGCTTAGATCGTCATAGAATTTTACGCTGATCAAGAATATATATACTTTATAGGGTCGGAAATGATTATTTCGATGCGTTACAAACGGAAAAACAAAACTAATATACCCTCCATACTATGGTGGAGGGTATAAAAATAATGAAAGTTGACTATGGTAATACATTAATATACTCTCTGGTCATCCTTTGGTATTTGTAACAAAACAATCCTGACCATCGTTGTGTGTCCTTTTTGTTCATAATTTTTGGTATAACTCTAATAAAAAGGAAACATAAAAAAATAAACACTGCAACAAAGTACTGTCATTATTACAAATAAATATTTCGGTTGTTTTATTGTTAGGAAGCTATGACAAACAGAACTTCGTGGGACTTGAATCTGACCACAATTAATTTTCCCGTGTTTTTCTTCATCTTTCCAAATCCCTTAACACATTAACCTTCCTCATTGTTGTTGTTGCTGTTTTTGTTGTCTGTCACCTACTAAATCAACTTTATTATCATGTGTGGGTCATGGACAGTTCATCAAAAACACACGGTGACCGTGTTGCTTCTACCAAAACCCTCAACCAGTTCCAGTTCTTCTTCATGGGTATGACTTCTTCTTCTTCGGTGAAATCTTTAAGAATGTAAATACAAATATTTTTGTCTAACACAGAAAGATTATCTGTGTGGAATGTCAACATTCCGTTACCGCTATTAAATTCTATCAGCTAAACGAACCAGAAGATAAACAACACAAAAGTCAAGTGAATCTTTGTAAAGCTGATGATATCCGCATGTAAGTTAGTCTGTAGAGAAATCCGACAAAAACAAAAATGTGACAAAGAATGTTTTCTGGAAAAAATTATATTAGGATAATGTAGAGAGGCATGTCATAAAAATGAGACATGTGGGGAAAAATAAAGTAGTCCTTATAATTCCACAAATAATTGGATATTTCATGAAGTGGCGAATCTTCGTTGAAATGGAAAATTCAGTACTTACGTATATACAAGATAGTAATTGACCTGAAACGAAATTTTAAAACAAATATTTTTATTACATTATGTAAGTGTCAAATAAAATGTATACTTATGAAAGCAAAAACAACAGCCTTAGGCGAATGCAAATTCGACCGGAAAAAAGAAACAAAAAATAGCGGGAACTTTACAAAGAGCAAGCAAGTTCACCTATTTTGTAAATTTTTACAAAGTAGAGTTTATAACCCACAACACTCAAGGAATATAAATATTAAGTAAAATTGTTCTCAAATCTCGATTTCCCTAAAAAAAAACGTTAACCTACATTGATACTTGTTGGTGCCTCCGACATTTTAGACAGATATTGATAACTTTTGGAAAATTAATACATACAACAAATTGAAGAAAATGAATAATGGGTGGAATGCTTAAATAGGGGGAATACCAACAAATTGTAGTATAGGTCTACCTTTTTTCCAAAAGAATTTAGTCACTCGCAACGCCACAGAAATAATAAATTTCAATACCATTTAAAATGAATTTTTACATAGAATCTAAAAAGCCGGTATATATACAACTGAAATGTGGAATAATTTGAATTATAAATAATTGGGTATTAAATAGTTCAAATTATAACTACAAATTACCATATTTGAATTATATAAAAATTGTAATGAAATCTTTCAAAATACAATTACAATTTTGATATTTTTTGTTGAACCCGGTGAAACTATGACTTATCTTGAACCGCCATAGCTCATTTATGAGCTTGAAATGTACCCTAAAATTTATTTTTGATTTTTTAAGACCCTATAGCATAATTTTAACTGATTTTTCGTCGAAATGACATTTGCTTTTTTTGATATTGTGCTTTTATTTTTAAGGAAGAAAGTACGATATCGCCCGAATTCAAGGTTGTACAGACGTCAAAGTTTATTCATATCCTATTTATATACATAGCTGCATTAAATCTGTGCCCAGAAAATAGTTCTATGGACACAGAAACAATTCCACACGTAGATTAAAAGTGTTTTGAATTCTCTACAAAAACCTGAATTTTAAATTACAGACATTTGTGGACTGGACCTCCAAAATCCTGAAAAAGGTGCCCTATATAAGAATTTTTTTTTATTTTTAAACGTTCTAGAACCCGGGATACCAAATTACTGCCACATCGGAGGGAAATGTGACAAACTCCTTCGAAATATCGAAAATAAAGAGGGACCTTGATATAAGGGCTATTTAAAAACATATATCTTGAGTCCGATTAAAAGCCAGTAAGTAAGGTTCAAAAGTAGGATGGACCGACTATATCATACCCTTCACCACATTGGGTCCATACATAGAAGCTCTTACGTAAAACACACTGTGGATAGAACAGACATAGTATCTTTGGAGGATGTAAAATTCGACGAAATTAAATATGTGATCTACAAAGATGTATGAACCAATTTAAATAAACCTTTACGCATGTCATTCTGATAACTATTCAAAACCATGTCAATCGGGCAGACTGATGTCTTTGGTGTACCATTTGTATAAAATATTATTTTAAAAATTCACACCTTGCTGGGTTTGGGCCATAAAAAAATTTGCTTTGCAAAATCAACGCCTATAATATCTTTCGATAATATTGGTTTATAAAAATGCAGTTAGGAAATTAGTAACGTCGGACAGGTTGTGTATTTGGTGCATAATTAGCATGAAGTCAGTCAGACAAATATGAGGAGTTTGGTGTACAATTTACCTAAAATCGGAGGAAAACATTAATCGAAGCTGTATATTAACCGGAACCTTTTTTAGCAGAGCGTGACACACATAAATCTATACAAACTTCAGTAAATTGTACCAAATTGTGTGTCCATGCAAAATTACCGCCAATTCGATTGATATGTGTGTAAAATGCGGAATCCTTCTATGGTGCTACCCCAAAACAAGGTCCATTAGAGAGATTTAGATAAGAACCAAAAATACCAAACTGCAGTCAATTCTACTGGAAAATTTCCAAAATATCGAAATTCCTGTGGTCCCAAATAAGTGTACCAATACTGAAAAATTTATAGAAATTCATATTTTTCGTGCCAAGGCGATTGTCACGACCACACTTTACAATATTGTTACCTAATTTCTTGGGTCCTTAGTTACAATATGTTGACTATCGACTCACATGTTGAACCGATAAAAAATATGTTTTAGGCAGGAAAATAGATTTCTGAACCAACGAGTAGTATTTGTTTTTAATACTTTATCTACCTTTTTTAGGTAAACCAGCTTGATCCCTTTCTTATTGTTTTAAAGTGGGTTATGGTCACATTGATTACTTTCAGGAATGGTAGAGAAGACTATAGTTTCGGATTTCGCCACAAATCCTCATGAGTTATTTTAGTTTTTTGCTTGGGATATTGTCCCAGGGAGTCATGTATCACTCCACTAAACAAAAAACCCGTCTTCCCCAATTTTGTTACATCCACAACGTCAAACCTAAGTACCTCTTTTATTGGCGAATTTAAAAAATTATTATTTTCAACAACTACTACCCCTTTTCAATTCGCTTTTATTATTCAGATTATTTAAAAGTTTACCCTAACAGGGCTTTATATTTCAATAACCAGAAACGTAATTATCTAAAACATCGCATCTATACCCAAAATATGATTATATCCCTAATGAGAATACCTTTAAGTTAATTATATTGGTTTTTAAAACTCTCGTATATTAAACCACAGCAAACATATATTTAAATGTATGCTTTTCTGTTATCCTTTTTAAAACGAATTTTTCTTCAATATAAACTCAAAACTATTTTAAAAAATGCATAATAAAATAATTTTCAAATAGAATTTTAAATCCAAATGAAGAAAAAAACGAGGAAGAGAAAGGTCAAAAATTATAAATCACAACTAACAAAACAAGGGCAAAACAGCAAAAGATGAAATAAAGGTCATATCAAAAAAACATATCCCATCTCCGCACAATTCAATATTTTCCCCAAACAGCCAACAGATAGATAAACAAACAAACATAAATAAACGATTGTAGACCCGAGGTCAAAAGTGAAGAAGTATAAAGAGAAACATAACATAAAACAATACATGCACACGTATATGTGTTCTAAAGGGTATTTTAAGTGCTAGAATGGTGATGGAGAATTATTTTTTTTTCATTTTCATGAAATATCTTTAAGCATCACATTTTTTTGTAAATGTGATTTTAACAGATTTTTTGCTTTAATGTGTTTTCTTTTGTTTTCGTTGGAAACCCATAAAACTAAATTATCCTTTTCCTTGGTTTCAGTTGAGCGTTTAGTTATTATTGTCAGTAATCTTTTATGTTCTGACATAAAGGATATTATAATAAATTTTTCGAGATTCAATATTTGATTTGAATCATTTATTTTGCAATAAAAATTGATACGAATAATTATAATAAAAATATATTGTTACGGTATATTTAAAAAAAATGGTTCCTTAATAAATCCACGCCTTGTTGTTGCTTGAAAAACTATTTTTTAATAAATCCCCACATTGTTGTTGCATGGTAAAATATTTCTTTAATAAATCCACGCCTTGTTGTTGCTTGAAAAAATAGTTATTTTAAAAAAATATTTTTTTTTTAATAAACCCACCCCTAGTTATTTTTAAAAAAAATATTTCTTTAATAATCCCATGCCTAGTTATTTAAAAAAATGTTTCTTTAATAAACCCACGCCTAGTTATTTAAAAAAAAAATAATTCTTTAATAAACCCACGCTTAGTTATTTTTTAAAAAAAAATATTTCTTCATAAAGCCAAGCCTTTTTCCTCGATCCTGTTATAATATAATTCGAGCAATGTCATATGGTCGATTTATACTATAAATATTTTATGAAAAATGAAATGAAATGAAAACAATTCAACAACAAACGATATACCAGAAAATACTAGTTGTTGTTGTGTTTTAATAAAATTATATTTTAGCAACGTATTGAAATGGAAATTCGACTACACATTTTCATTGGTTGCACAAATTGATACATACATATTTTATATTCTCTAATCAATACTAATGCTGTTGAGCGGAATCACGAACACACACACAATAAAATACTCTGCACGACTATACCACCTATTTAAATAGTCCTATTTAGCTCAAGGACCACTTAATTATAATTTGTTTCATAATCCAATTGCAATATTTGAAATATTTAAAATATTTTTTGCAAATTTATGGTTGGATAATTTTGGAATGAATATGAACATATTTTGTTGTTTAGAATAGAAATAGTTAATCACTAACTAATAATTAGTTAAACCTGATGTAAAAGCCCACAAAGCCAAAAGGCAATTGTGTTTAGTCACAATATGACATAAATTAATATACATATTAAATGTATATACGTATATACATATACATATACATATACATATTTTTTGGAAGAACAAAATGAGCCCTAAATTTATAAAAAAAAACTAATTTATAAAAAAGGCGTGAATTTATAAAATAAATATTTTTCAAAGACCAACAAGGCGTGGATTTAATTTTTTTTTTCAAATATCCAGAAAGCGTGAATTTATAAAAAAATATTTGTTGAAAGACAAGGCGTGGATTTACAAAAAAATATTTTTCCAGCCAACAACAAAGCGTGGATTTATAAAAAAATATTTTTTTTTTTTTTTGAACCAACAACAAGGCGTGGATTTACGAAAAATATTTATAAAAAAATATTTGTTCAAAGACAAGGCATGGATTTATAACAAAATATTTTTCCAGCCAACAACAAAGCGTGGATTTATAAAAAAATATTTTTTTGAACCAACAACATGGCGTGGATTTACGAAAAAATATTTTTTTGAACCAACAACATGGCGTGGATTTACGAAAAAATATTTTTTTTAAAGATAAACAAGGCGTTTTTTTTTTTAAAATAATTTTTTAAAGATAAACAAGGCGTTGATTTTTTTTAAATAATTTTTTAAAGACAAACAAGGCGTTGTTTTTTTAAAAAATACATTTTAACCAAAGACCAGCAAGGCCTCAATTTATTAAAAATATTTTTTTAAAGACCAGCAAGGCCTGGATTAATAAAAACCAGTAAGGAAAGTAGTAAAGTCGGACCGGGCCGACCATATAATACCCTTCGCCTCTTTGGGTATATTCAACAGATGAATCCTAACAGACGTCGCATTTTTAAAGGACCAGTAAAATGAAATTGCATCCATAAACATGTCATTCTGCAACCGATACTAAATTTTTCATTTGGTCAGATATAGATGCTATATCTAAATCTGGACCGATTTTCAGGAAACTTAACACACATCATTCTAGACCTAATTCATTACGCTGTGCCAAATTTCGTGCAAATCGAAAGATATATATGGACTTTGGTGCACCATTTACATTAAATCGGATGAAAATATATATCGGAACTATATCTAAATCCGGACCGATTTTCAGGAAACTTAACACACATCATTCTAGACCTAATTCATTACGCTGTGTCAAATTTCGTGCAAATCGAAAGATATATAGGGACTTTGATGCACCATTTACATTAAATCGGACGAAAATATATATGGGAGCTATATCTAAATCTGAACCGATTTTCAGGAACCTTAACACACATCATTCTATACCTAAGACATTACTCTATGCCAAATTTCGTGCAAATCGGAAGATATATAGGGACATCGGTGGACCATTTACATTACATCGGATGAAAATATATATGGGAGCTATATGTATAAATCTGAACCGATTTTCAGGAACCATAACACACATCATTCTATACCTAATTCATTACGATGTGCCAAATTTCGTGCAAATCGAAAGGTATATAGGAACATGGTGGACCATTTTCATTAAATCGGACGAAAATATATATGGGAAATTACAAAATTATTTTAAATTCCTTGAAACTGAGGTTTGCATGGTTATAACTCGCGAAATATGAACATATTGCATATAATTTAAATTCATTTCTATAAAATGTAGTGTTCTTGTCAAAATCTTAGAATATTGGTTATAAATAATAAGTTGCGTGGAAACTGTAATGGTGGTAATGTAAAAAACTGAGTCAAAATGCGTTGAAGCCAACAAGTTTTTTTGTGTTCCTTCCTGATTTGTGGCTAAACTACATAACGCACGTACATGTGATCAGTGTCTATGTTGAGGAATACCCCATGGACAATATGGTTCTAATATATGATTTTTTGATATAATCACTGCATCCACCCAAAACGGATGCTGACATTTTGAAGCCGGATTTTCGGTGTTTTTTGAATTTTTCTTATAATTAGGTCGCGCATCCAGATAATGGACTAAACTGATTATAGGATTGTAGAACTCGAGATTTTGCTTCGTTTAGTCTATATCTCATGAATGTGCTCACCGTAGCTTCTTTGCAATTGCATTCCAAAGACGAAAATTTGGTGCATAAATTTTTATAAAAAACATATTTTTTGAGTCTAAATTTAAGAAAGTCCATTCAAATTCGCGAATTACAGCAAATAGGAATTCATTTAATTTATATTTGAAACACAAGATTTAAAACCGCCATAACTTTTGTGCGCAGCATCCGAATTTGTGAGCGCGAACAGATTTAGAATCAGCATACAATTTTTTCAAAATTTTTTTTATGGAATTTTAAAAGAATTTTGTAATTTCCCATATGGGAGCTATATCTAAATCTGAACCGATTTTTCCCAATTTCAATAGGGTTCGTCCTTTCGCCCAATAAGTGACCTACGCCAACTTTCATCCAATTCGGGTCATAAATGCGACCTGTACTTTGTTCACAAAAATACATGGACGGACGAACGGACATGCCTAAATCGACCCAGAAAGTGATTATATGTATATTCTCAAAAGAAACCATGTGTCTATCTCGTTTCCTTTTGCCTGTTACAAACATATGCACAAAGACATAATACCCTGTACCACAGTGTGGTGAAGGGTATGAAAAGGGGTTATATGGGGACTACCCCAAAAAGGGGGTGCATATTAAAAACTTTTTGTAGAGAAATTTGTTACCATATTCGACTACAAAATACCAAATTTCAGCGAATTCGGTTGAAAAACGTGCTCAAGAACCTCAAAATAGCGAAAATTGGGGGTACCCTTATATCCTACCTACCTATCCGAAAAAATTGACCTATATTCATAATTTTTTGTGGAGAGATTTGGTACCTATTAAGAACTCAAAATACCAAATTACAGCTAATTCGGCGGAAAAATACGTTAAAAACCCCCAAAATACTGAAAATTAGGAGGTGCCGTTATATGGGGGCTACCAGAAAAAGTGGACCTATATTTATAATTTTTTGTGGAGACATTGAGTACCCAATAAGAACACAATATACCAAATTTCAGCGAATTCAGTTGAAAAAGCGAATTCAGAACTTCAAAATACCGAAAATTGGGGGGTACCCTTATATGGGAGCTATGCCTAAACGGGGACCGATAAAGCCCATCTTCGAACTTGACCTGCCTGCAGACAAAAGACGACTCTATGCAAAATTTTGGCCATCTATCTCAATTCGTTTAGACGCTAGAGTGATTACAACAGACAGACGGACAGACAGACAGACGGACATGGCTATATCGTCATAGAATTTTACCCTGATCAAGAATATATATACATTATAGGGTCGGAAATGATTATTTCGATGAGTTACAAACGGAAAGCAAGGCGTGGATTAATAAAAAAATATTTTTCCAAATTTTCCAAAAATTAGAACATAAAACTAACAAAAGTCCCCTATAAATTTTTCAAAGTAAACTATAACATGATAAAAACAACAGCAACGATATAATGATGCCTGAAATTTAAAGGAAACACTGAATAGGAAACAGAAGTATTTAGAGTAAATGGATTGAGGAACATCCGCTCACAATTACCAACAGCAACCACAACAATAACATTGGTAAGGATATGCATTCAACTGAAGGAAAGAAATTAAGGCTGGCAGGGAAATAACGATAAAATCGTTATGGCCCCAGAATGTAAACCATTAGTGCTGGGGAGGTGACACAGCGAAGAATCATGTGCACTTCGAGTACACCGCACAGAGCACAGTCGTGTCTATGCATTTTAATAAAACTGCTCTTTAAATGCAAGTGACATTACAATAAATACGCATCATGTTTAGCTTATAAGTGCCGTGGGTGGATGGGTAACAGGAAGTGGAGACGACATCGTGAAACCCTACAATGCAGGGGACAATGGGTGGGTAGGTGATATACGGCATTATGTCCTTAGTCATACATAAATTTACTTGATTTTACACAACAAGGAGGCACAGATGTCACAATAAACCTACTCTTGTGTGGGAGAAACACTGAAAGACTACGAGTGTGGAGGGAGAGCTATTGGAGCATAGTATGGGTAGGAAACTAGTGCCCTAAGCACTGCATTACATTAGGGATCTCTGTTGCTGGAAATTGAAGTATGTGCCTGGAATATTAAGTATTAGGCAACAATTTTCCACCACAGCAACTGCTAGCGTCCCTTCCATATTGCACACTCGCAGACACACACACCAACCCATACATACTTAAAACGGCAATCGATGTTCATTGAAGTGTTGTCTACTTAAAGGGGCTTACAAAATTGAAAGCATTTAGAGAAATCGAACAACAACAACAGCGACTGATGTTTTAATGTTCTTCTCTATTTTTTCTGAAGTAACTGCAGCATTTTAAGGATTTGAAATACTCTGCAAGATTCTACAACTTATGCTGTCACTGTCACTCAATTGTCAATCAATTTGTTCAGTACTGAAAAAAAATACAAAAATAGCATATGGAAATGTCATCAATGTAGTAGAGTCGAGTTCGGCATGAAAATTAAATATCTGTAGATTGTGTAATGAAAACAAGTCGGAGTGATTGAATTTTGAACTATAGTGAAAGCATAAGACCCAAAATGTTGATCTTTAAATTAAAAATCCTTCACCCATAAATTCTAAAATAATTTGTAAAATATCGACTTTTTCACTTTACTCCTGTTCCGTTCAAAATCACCTCGTGATTTTACGGAAACATAGGTTTAAGAACCTCAACAATAAAAGACCCCCCTGATTTAGGAATAGTGCTGAGTGCTAC
>NW_026878629.1:0-24047 GCF_032173495.1 Musca vetustissima | reverse complement strand
TAATATCATCCAACTGCGACCTGCACTTAAGCTGGTACTTTATAGCCCTACATCTCACTTCAATATCAAGTGGCATGGCACCAAGCAGAACATGTAACGCATTTCTAGATGCAGTGCGATACATTGGCAAAAAAGATAGCATGATGACACGCTGTCACGAAAGGATCTTCTTCTGGCACAGCACAGTCGTACAGCACTCATGTATGATACGCACCGAACTTCGGCTTAATCCATAGAATCGGTTTGTATGCATACGTAATGCAGCCGTTCCGTTTTGTCGGTTGCCATTTTCACTCCAGGCCTGTGTTGGATACAAACACGATTATACTGTTCAGGACAAAAATCTCCCTGAAACCTTAAAGGAGGTAGCTAACTCCCACAACAGCAGATCCATCCTTAGGTTCCAAATATCCTGACTAAAAATAGACGCTGTAGGCACCCACTCTGTAGGTATATAAATCGTTTTAAGGGACCCCCCCATTCTCGATTTTATTTTTTCAAGATTTTCAATGGGCTGGTAAATCAATACCAATGCTTGTTAAGGTTTGTAACTTTGCACATATATATTTGAAGATTTAAAAGAGAAGAACAAATAATTTACAAAAAAAAATTTTGTAATTGTTTTGTTGTTGTTTTTTGTAATTAAAGAGAAGTCCTCATTTTTGATGGCGGGCATGATAACTCCTCACTGGAACATCGGAATCCGCTCTTTCTAACGGTGTTAGAAAGAGTACATGTCTGGCTCTCTTATGAACAAGGATTATTGACTTCGCTCTAAAATTAACAAAATGGCGAACCTTTGAAAAAATAATTTTGGAAAATCGCCGATTTTTGAACAAAAAACATGTTAAACCGGTAAGGAAAGTAGTAAAGTGGGACAGGGCCGACTATATGATACCCTTCACCACTATGGGTATATTAAACAGGACTATTAACATAAAATTGGATGAAAAAATATGTGATATTTATCTAAATGTGAATCTACCTAGATCCATCCATAAAGTATGTCAATCGACTTCAAACTAATTTAATAGGTCATCCGCTGGGCTTCTTGTACGTTGTGCAAAATTTGATGTCAATCTGACTAACATGAGGAGTTTGATGCCCAATTTACTTGAAATCGGGCGAAAATATATATGAAAGCTCTATTCAAATATTAAGCGCTTTAAAACAAACTTGTCACAGGTTAGGTTATACTAATTTCAGAACGTTTTGTTCATATTGGTTCCTTGGTGCGCCAATTACTTAAAACCAATCTATAATAAAAGGGAGCTATATCTAAATCTGGACCGATTTTCACGAAACAAGGCAGACATCACTCTAGGCTCAATTCAGTACGTTATATCAAATTTCGTGCAAATCGAAAGATATATAGCGACTTTGGTGCACAATTTACATGAAATCGGACGAAACTATATGTGTGAGCTATATAGAAATCTGGACCGGTTTTCTCGAAACTTGGCAGACATCACTCTAGGCTCAATTCAGTACGTTATGCCAAATTTCGTGCATATCGAGGGATATATAGGGACTTTGGTGCACCATTTACGTGAAATCGGACGAAACTATATATGGGAGCTATATAGAAATCTGGACCGATTTTCATGAAACTTGGCAGACATCATTCTAGACTCAATTCAGTAAGTTATGCCAAATTTCGTGCACATCGAAGGATATATAGCGACTTTGGTGCACCATTTACATGAAATCGGACGAAACTATATATGGGAGCTATATCTAAATCTGGACCGATTTTCTCGAAACTTGGCAGACATCGCTCTAGGCATAATTCAGTACGTTATGCCAAATTTCGTGCAAATCAAAAGATATATAGGGACTTTGGGGCACCATTTACATGAAATCGGACGAAACTATATATGGGAGCTATATCTAAATCTGGACCGATTTTCACGAAACTTGGCAGACATCATTCTAGACCTAAATGATTAGGCTGTACCAAATTTCGTGCAAATCGAATGATATATAGGGACAATTTTCATTAAATCGGTTAAATATATATATGGGAGCTATATCTAAATCTGAACCGATTTTTCCTAATTTCAATAGGGTTCGTCCTTGGGCCAAATAAGTGACCTATGTCAAATTTCATCCAATTCGGATCATAAATGCGACCTGTACTTTCTTTACAATTTAACATGGACAGACAGACGGACGGACATGCATAAATCGACTTAAAAAGTGATTCTTTGCATATTCTCAAAAGGAACCATGTGTCTATCTCGTTTCCTTTTGCCTGTTACAAACATATGCTCAAAGACATAATACCCTGTACCACAGTGTGGTGAAGGGTATAAATAGACGCCGTAGGCACCACTCTGTATGTTCCTCCAGACACACAGCCAAACTTAATGGAATTTTTACTAGTTATACCCTCCACCTTGTGGTGGATATATTCAGATCACGATAAAGCTCTCAAAAGTGAATATAAAGCTTTGACAATTTAGGCACACACATTGCTGCTAATCGGTCCACTTTTTAGGGTAGTCCCCATGTAGTAGTCCCCATAGCATGGTTCATGATTTGTGATATACCTTACACAGTCAGGCCCCAAGAGTTTGTAGAGCTGCGAAATATTGGTCCTAGACACACCTTTTAATATACCGATCGTCGTATCTCCACTGGCTAAGTCGATTTAGATATGTCCGACTGTCTGCCCAATATAATTTGTAAACACGATACAGACCACTGTTATGAATCAATCGGCACGATTGGTTCCGCTGAAGAAAACCCTATTGTTCTTGGAAATTATCCGTTAGTATGTTTTTCTGGTCGCTCCTAAGGCCACAATTATGACCCGATCATCACGAAATTTTACACCAAAGAGGAGAATTAGCCAACGAATGGCCCCAGACATTTTTGTAAAAAAAAATTGAAACAAAATTTGTATGCTATGGCTTTTATACCCTTCACCGCAGTGTGGTACAGGGTATTATGTCTTTGTGTATATGTTTGCAAAAAGCAAAAATAATCGAGATAGACCCATGGCTCCTTTTGAGAATATGCATAAAATCACTTTCTGAATCGATTTACGTCTGTCCGTCCATGTATTTTTGTTAACAAAGTACAGGTCGCATTTATGATCCGATTTGGATGAAATTTGGCACATGTCACTTAATTGGCCCAAGGACGAACCCTATTGAAAATGGGAAAAATCAATTCAGATTTAGATATAGCTCCCATATATATTTTCGTCCGATTTAAGGTAAATGGTGCACCAAAGTTCCTATATATCTTTCGACTTGCACGAAATTTGGCACAGAGTACCGAATTAGGTCCAGAGTGATGTGTGCTAAGTTTCGAGAAAAGCAGGTCAGATTTAGATTTAGCTCCCATATATAGTTTCGTCCGATTTAAAGTAAATGCTGCACCAAAATCCCTATATATATATTTCGATTTGCACGAAATTTGCCATAGAGTACTGAATTAGGTACAGAATGATATGTGCCGAGTTTCGAAAAAATCGGTTCAGATTTAGATATAGCCCCCATCTATAGTTTTGCCCGATTTAAGCTAAATGGTGCACCAAAGTCCCTCTTGAAATTAATATTAATTAATCTCTGGCAAGTTTGCTTCAAATCAGTTCAGATATAGATATATCTTAGCTTCCGTACATATTTTCGACTTATTTATGTTAATTGTACACTAAATAATCAATAGGTGTCTGATTGAGATTAAATTTTAAAAAATGCAGCATACCGAATAGCATGTGTAAAGTTTGCTTTAAATCGATTTACACAAATCTGTTCCACTGTGCGCAAATGACTCTAAACTTGCCCAAATGAAATTAAATTTAGCAAGAAAGACATAAAAATCACATATTTAAGTTCGTTCAATTTCATGTCAAAATTCCTTCAAGAAGGCGATGTCTTTTCGGATCCATATATAGAATATACCCCAGTGGGGAAGGGTATCATATAGTCGGTCCAGTCCGACTTTACTACTTTTCTTACTGGTTTATTGATTATTGAAGGACATAGTCCGGAAAAGTTGGTAGTATATCCAAGTGACCTTTAACCCTTTCAGTATTTTTGTCGAATATATTTGACATTTAAAATTTCTCTCTTTCTTTGCGATTTTTCGGTTATCCTATGTACCGTTAACATTGATGTTTTTGTTTTTGCTGAAAAACAGACGAAACTGTCCGAGGGTTAAAATGAAAATAGCCTTTTTTTCTAAACTCTATGCCTTTATATGATTTTAAGTACAAAATTTTAGATTTTTATTCCGACAACAATTTTTTTTGACACTGAAAGGGTTAAATTGATACCAATTATATTGTTGTATGTACTCGGATGTGGTAGTTCAACGAAGGTAATTATAGGTGTCAATGTATTTTGATTTGGTTAGTATTACCATGTCAAACGGATCGCTAGGAAATTGTGCATGAGGTTCCGGTTAAGGCCAAGGATGTCGCCTATAAGTTTCGATGATAATCATATGAAAATTTGGGGATGAAATGGATCACAAATATTTTTTTTGTAAGTCGAACATCTGCAATTTTACACGGAGAAAGGGCCTGGCTAACTAATTATTTAGGGTCAAATGAACCGAGACTTTTGTGCGAAATTTAAAAAAATTTGATAGGAAAACATGATTTGGAAAATATGTCAGGGTAAAAAAAATAATCTGTTGCTCTTTAATCCATTAGATAGTGCATCACGAATTATCGCTCAGGCTCGGAACTTAGATCTGCACAAAATTAGAGTTGTCCACGTCCGACTATACTACTTCCCTCACTGGTTACTACTTTGATGTTTTCGTCCGAAGGGACTGTAATGTGGCATTCTTTTCAGAAAATTTTGCAACATAAATTCATGATTTTGACCTCGCATCCATGCAAAGGCCCCCCAACTTTTCGGTACGATCTTTTTAAGCTATTATGAATGCACCCCACATAATGAAGACTTTAAAAAGTTCTATGGGCAAAAATCAAGGATATTTTTTTCTGGATTTGTAAAATGTTTATTTTAGCAAATGATAGCCACTTTAAAATACCGAAAATTATATCGTAACGCTATATGTTACCTATTTCTATGTAGAGCAGATAGACGTTTATGACTAATGGAATAAAAATACCATGATTAGTAAAATATTGAGTTTTCTTGGGATGGATTGGTTTTTGCCCACTAAACCACTACCCACTATAATCGATATTAATTCCTCTGCACCCCTTACCCTATTTAATATCATCACTGTATGACTGTTGCTGTAAACATACATTCATATGTTGAAAGGTGTAATTTATAGTTTATTGTTCGGGAGATGACATTTAAATAAAGAAAATATTAGAACATATGACGTTATCGTCTTCGTTCTTTACAATTCTCATGCCCATCCAAAGCCACTGAAGTTGTAGTGGCCACAATAAGATTATCAGTTACCCCCTTCTCCTACAAAAAGTATTCACTACATTGGATTCCAATCACAATTTCATATTCTCTGGTACTTCTGGGGAACTGTGAGATTACAATGGATTTTATAATGTCATTTATTCTTTCATTCCTGATTGTATTGTTGTATGTAGAGGTAAGCAATGTCCAAAGAACTTTGTTTTAAGAACCATTGTTCTGAAAAATTGTCCAATGTATTGTTTACGCTTGCGCGCGCACACTTCCATGAATAGTAACAACAACAACAAGAAAAAAGTTATGTGATCACGACGCCATTTAATGTTCAATGTCGACAGAACGGAAGACGGCCAAGAGATAAAAAAACAACAACTACAGCAACAACAACAAAAAGAACACCGAAACATTTAACTGACATATTGACAAAGTTATGGCTCTTAACTGATAAATAGGTGTGGAGTTTATTATTCATTTTTCCCCCGTACCCGTTGTCTCTCTTGGCTCTTTGAGAACAACAATCGAATTACAACAAACATAGCACATTTATATATTTTTTTTTTAGGTATGTCCATAGAACAAATTTATGGGCCAAGCTGGACGGACGAACGGACCGACGAAACAATAAATTGAAAAGTTTAGCCGTTTTGTTTGTTCTTCTGTTAAAGCCATTGTTAACAATGAATTTAAATCTTATTTAGAACGATAAATCATTATAATTTATATATGTCGGCAACAATGACTTCTTATTTCTGTTTGTTTGTTGTTTTTATTATTGTCTGCTGATTTCTAGCTATCGCAGAGAGGGGAAACCTTGATGGAAACTATGATATGTCCAGATATATGCTACACAAATTTGCAATATATTATTTTTGAGAACATTTTAAAAATGTACACCTATTTTGGGTCCCTACAAAATACACTTTAAAAAATCCAAGCCCAAAAAATATACTTTAACCCAATAAGGAAAGTAATAAAGTCGGACGGGGCCGACTATATGATACCATTCACCACTTTGGATATATTCAACAAATGAATATATATATATATATATATCTATCTGCACCGATTTGGACCAAATTATATAAATATATACGGGAGCTATATCTAAATCTGGACTGATATTCAGGAAACTCGACACACATCATTATAGGCTTAATTCAGTGCGCTTTGCCAAATTTCGTGCAAATCGATAGTTATATAAAGACTTTGGTGCACCATTTTCCTTAAATCGAACGAAAATATATATGGGAGCTATGTCTAAATCTGAACCGATTTTTACGAAACTTGACACACATTATTCTGCGCCTAATTCAGTACTCTATGCCAAATTTCATGCAAATCGAAAGATATATAGGGTATTTGGTGGACCATTTACCTTAAATCGGACGAAAATATATATGGGAGCTATATATAAATCTGAACCGATTTTTATAAAACATAGCACACATCATTCTAGACCTAATTCAGTACTCTATGCCAAATTTCATGCAAATCGAAAGATATTTAGGGACTTTGGTGCACCATTTATTTTAAATCGTACGGAGATATGTATGGGAGCTATATCTAAATCTGAACCGATTTTCAAGAAACTTAGTACACATCATTCTAGACCTAATTCATTACCATGGAACCATGTGTCCATCTTGTTTCTTTTTGCCTGTTACAAACATATGCACAAATACATAATACCCTGTACCACAGTGTGGTGAAGGGTATAAAGATTCACGTGTTTATTAGCAGATGAAAAAATATTCTTTAAAAATCCACGCCTATATTTGCCATCCAAAAGGTGGTTTTTGAATTATTCCCTGATCAAGAATGATATTAAATTTTTACTTCGATAAGATACAAACGATGCGACTAAATGTAAATTCCTTAGTAGTTGACATATGAATAGTGTTGGAGACTGTGAAAATTGAAGTCGCTGCGTATTGCAACTGGCTCGTTGGTCTAGGGGTATGATTTCCGCTTAGGGTGCGGGAGGTCCCGGGTTCAAATCCCGGACGAGCCCAAGTCTGTTAATATTTTTTTTCATGGTAGTCTTATTGTTAGGTTAATTATCAAATATCTACGTCGATTCTTTGGAATTAGCATTTAACAGAAAAAATACAAGTTCTATAAAATTAATTAGAGAGTTCTAATTAATTAATAATAATTACAGTGAATTGTGCACTGTCTTCGCAATAATTTATTCTTATTATTTCGTGTAAAAAAATGTTACAAGTTAGTAATAATAAATTCCTCGTTAACAATTCACTTAATCAAATCAAATCACAGTACAATTTTATTTCATTTAATCACAAATCTGTTGTTGCATTTAATAATCGGACAATAAATTACTTAGCACAGGGCATGTGAAATACAACAACACCGACAACACAAAATTATAATTATTTTAAACAAATTGATTGTTCAAGTCGAATATTTATTGTTGGCATTGTGGTTGCTGTGTTTTTTGTTATTGGTGTCGCGACTCCCCACTTGGAACTTGGAAATTTACATTTAAATATTTATGATAATGCCGGATCGTTGTTCTGAGCGACCGACACACGGCACAGCAGAATAGATTATCATCGTCATTACAGTGAATTAATTAAATAATGAAAAAACAGAAACACGACAGAGGACAAAAAAACGTAAAGTTCTACACAGCATTGAAGTGAAATAAATTCTCATAATTATGGCGATAAATCTGTCAGATATTAAAACGAAACAATAAAAACAAACCGATAATCAATTGTCTATAAATCTAGACAATGTGTCATTTTTTATTTGCATATTTACAGCAGATGCAGGGATGGGCAATGTTATTGGGATTTAAAGGGGCTAGAGCTAGGGGGCTCCACACAAGGGAAGATTTTTTAAAAATATATTTTGGAGACCTAAACAAGGAGACCTAAACAAATTTGGCATAGCGTACTGAATAAAGTCTAGAACGATGTGTGTTAAATTTCGTGAAAATCGGTTCAGATTTAGATATAACTCCCATATATAGTTTCGTCCGATTTGAGGTAAATGGTACACCAAAGTCCCTATATATCCTTCGATTTGCACGAAATTTGGCACGGCGTAATGAATTGAGTCTAGTCTTCATAGTGCCATACGGATATATGTTCCATGCCGAAGTGGTCGACCGCAGTCTCGTATACTGGTGAATGTTAACGACGGTTCGGCCTCGCTCATAGCAAGCTCCTCGCTCATAGCCAGCTGCTCGCTCTTTGCAAGCTCCCCGCTCTTTGCCAGCTCCTCGCTCATAGCCAGCTCCCCCGCTCATAGCTAGTTCCATACAATAACCACTAACTACTAACCGACCTGACAAAACCCGAACCCTGAAAACCCCGAACCTGCCGACCAACAACGAGCCGACTGTATCCTGCCGATCACCAACGAGCCGACATCAGCTAGCCGAGTATCTTCGAGCCGACTGTAGCCAGCCGATCTCCAACGTACCGACAGCAGCTATCCGATCTTCAACGAGCCGACTGTAGCCAGCCGATCACCAACGAGCCGATATCAGCTAGCCGAGTATCTTCGAGACGACTGTAGCCAGCCGATCTCCAACGAGCCGACATCAGCTAGCCGAGTATCTTTGACTGTAACCAGCCGTACACCTTCGAGCCGACCACAACCAAACCCGAATACCAACCAGCCGATTAGTAGCGAGCCGACATCACTTTACCACCACCGAGCCGACTGTAACCAGCCGACTATTAACGATCCGACCTCCATACCCAGCTACCACTACCGATTAGAAGATTCCTACATAAAAGCTTATCTCACATCCAAACTATTATTCATATTGTAAACACCAGAGTATTATAATAAAGATTAAAATTGTAATCACTCGCGTTTTTACTTAAGGTTTGTGGGTCCTTAGGTTGACCCTGGCAGCGACTGAGCTTACTTCAGCCTTAGTTAAAACCACTCGTTATAATTTTCGTCCGTTTTAATGTAACTAGTTCACCAAAGTCCATTTATATTTTTCGATTGCAGGCATCGCGTACTCAATTAAGTCAGGTATGACGTGCGATAAGTTTCGTGAAAATCGGTTCAGATTTAGATATAGCTCCCATATATATATTTCGCCCGATTTAATGTCAATTGTGTACCAATGTCGTTATATATCTTTCGATTTGCACGAAATTTGGCACAGCGTAATTAATTAGATCTAGAATGATGTGTGTTAAGTTTCCTGAAAATCGGTCCAGATTTAGATATAGCTCTCATATATATTTTCATCCGATTTAATGTAAATGGTGTACCAAAGTCCCTATATATCTTCCGATTTGCACGAAATTTGGCATAGCGTACTGAATTAGGTCTAGAACGATGTGTGTTAAGTTTCGTGAAAATCGATTCAGATTTAGATATAGCTTTTATATCTGACCAAATGAAAAATTTAGTTTCGGTTGCAGAATTACATGCTTATGGATCCAGTTTCATTTTACTGGTCCTTTAGAAATGCGACGTCTGTAAGGATTCATCTGTTGAATATAGCCAAAGTGGTGAATTGTATCATATAGTCGGCCCCATCCGGCTTTACTACTTCCCTTACTGGTTTAAAAATATTTTTTGAAGGTTCTATACAAGGCGTGGATTTTTTAAAGAATATTTTTTCAGGGTTCTATACAATGCGTGGACTGTTTAAAGAATATTTTTTCAGGGTTCTATACAAGGCGTGGATTTTTTAAAGAATATTTTTTTCAGGATTTATAAAAGGCGTGGATTTAAAAAAAAATCAGGATTTTGTAAAGAATATTTTTTCACGGTGGATTTTTTAAAGAATATTTTTTCACGGTGGATTTTTTAAAGAATATTTTTTCAGCGTTCATGCCCTTAGGGCCATTTTGGCCCTGTTAGTTACCAAAAATTAACAGATAATATCGTTAAGGCAATTAGTAATGTTGTAATTGAACATTTATTCGACCACAAAATACAATCATGTGCAAAGCCGAGTAAAACACCCCAACCACCTAAAAATTGTCGGAACACCCATTTCCATTATAATGGTCTGTGATTTGTATGACCATTCTAATTTAATTCCTAACACCACCACCTTCAATATTTTGCCGGTCATTTACCACATGCGTTTCATCCAACCACCCACCCAACCATCTAAGCTCACCATCACCTCCATCATCATCATCCGCCATAGTGGCTGTCTGGTATGCATAGTGAATGCGTCACTTGTCACTTTGCTTATGGTGATTGGTACTTAGTGAGCTGAACTGAGCTGAGTGTGTGGGGGCGCTGTTGTTTCGTTTACTGTCTGACAATGAGCTGTCATTATTTTATGCCTCATGACAAAATAATTAATCGCTTTGTGAATATTAAATCAATTTTTTCGAAAAAATAAAAACGGGCGCAGACACACGTACTGGCATCGTAAGCACTTTGGCAGGCACGCAGTTGTTGCTGTTGTTGTTGGCTTCAAGTAGCCTAAGGCCATGTTAGGTTATTTGTCAGATTGTCGTTTTAGTTATTTTTCTCTGCTGTTGTTGTTGTCATCGTTTTGTGGAAGCCAAATCCATTGGAAATTGATTTTTGTTTGCTCGACAGAAACTTGACTATGTGGGCGGGCGGTCGCTCTGCCGTCCGTCTTTTTTTTTGGGTAAATGTGAGTTGTGTTGAATGATTGAGTTGAGAGGCTTGGTTGGACGATTTGATGACTGCCAACAAGTGCAGAAGGAAATTATTGACGAAATAGAAAATAATTGGTATTTGCTGGGAGGAAACCAATCATAAATTAGTTCATAGGCGTGCATTTCATTTTGGGACCAGAAAGACGACTGATTTGGACAGTGATAAATATTTGTGGTATGGAGGTGAATTTGGATTTATATCTGTAATTGCAATGGTTATTGAAGGGGAAGGGAACCGTTTTTCTTTCGAAAAACACTTTTCTCTGTCACCCATAATTTTTTAAAGCATAGATTTTTTAAAACCCCTTTTTTTGGATGTGGATAGCATTAAGATATAATTTCAAATCGTTATCGTAAAAAGTATTTAAAAATATATGTTTTAAAAAATATATATTTTACAGCGCAGACTTCTATGGTCAAGTGGATTTTGTAAGAATATTAGCAAGGTTATGTGGATTTGTTTAAAATATTTTCTAAGGCCCTGACTTTTCTAAAAATATGTTCACCGTCGTGAATGTGTTTATATTGTTATCAGGGGACCATAAATTTTCGTGTTTTTTTAAAAATATTTTTTCACAGACCATAAAAAGGCCTCAATTTTTTCAAAAAATATTTACCAAGCTGCATCTGCACCAATTAAAAAAGCCTTAACGTCATTATAGTCTCAATTTTATACGTTTCGTGTCAATCGGTGCAACATTTATCTAAACTCCAACGAACATACAAATAGGAACTACATTTAAATCTCAACCGATTTCAACAAAATTATATGTAAATCGTACAAACTTTGGGTCTTTAGTGTACACTTTAAATAAAATTGAAGGAAAACAAAATCTGAATCGATTTTTACGAAGCTTAGCAGATATCATTCTAGACTCAATCCAGTCCGCAATGCCAAATTTCGCGTGAATCGAAATATATATAGGGACTTTGGTGCAACATTTACATGAAATCGGACAAAACTATATATGGTAGTTATACCTAAATCTGAACCGATTTTCACGAAACTAAACACACATCATTCTAGGCTCACTTCAGTACACTAAGCCAAATTTCGTGCAAATCGAAAGAAATGTAGGGACTTTGGTGCCCCATTTACATAAAATCGAACAGTAACTATACATGGGAGCTATATTTAAATAATAACGAAACTCAGACAACATCATTCTAGACTTAATTGAGTACGCTCTGCAAAATTTGGTGCAAATCGAAAGATATATAGGGACTTTGGTACACCATATACATAAAATCAATCGAAAATATATATGAGAGCTATATCTAAATCTGAACCGATCTTCACGAAATTTAACACACATCGTTCTAGACTTAATTTAGTACGATATGCAAAATTTCATGCAATTCGAAGGATATATAGGGACTTTGGTGCCCTATTTACCTAAAATCAGTCGAAAATATATATGGAAGCTATATCTAAATCTCAACCGATTTTTACGAAACTTAACACACATCTCTCTAGAATTAATTTAGTACGATATGCCAAGTTTGGTGAAAATCTAAAGATATATTGTACTTTGGTGCACCATTTACCTTAAATCGGACAAAAATATATATGGGAGCTATATCTAAATTTAAAGCGATTTTCCCAATTTCAATAGGGTTGGTCCTTGGGCCAAATAGGTCGCATTTATAATCCGAATTGGATGAAATTTGGCATAGGTCACTTATTTGACCCAAGGACGAACCCTATTGAAATTGGGAAAAATCGGTTCAGATTTAGATATAGGTCCCATATATATTTTCGTTCGATTTAAGGTAAATGGTGTACCAAAGTCCCTAAATATATTTGAATTTGCACGAAATTTGTCATAGCGTAATGAATTAAGCCTAGAATGATGTGTGCAAAGTTTCGTGAAAATCGGTTCAGATTTAGATATAGCTCCTATATATTTTTTCATCCAATTTAGTGCACCAAAGTACCTATATATTCTTCGATTTGCACGAAATTTGGTATAGCATATGTAGTAAGTTTCAGATTTCGATATAGCTCCCACATACACACACACACATATATATATATATATATTCGTCCGATATTACATAAATGGTGCACCAGACTACTAATGTTTGTCCGATTAACACGAAATTTTGCACAACGTATCAAATTGAGACTTGAACCAGTGAGCGAAGCAGTATAGTCGGACGGAGCCGACCATATGATACCCTACACAACTTCCAAGAAAAACTAACTTTGTGTGTATCTATATTCTTCACCGTGGGTTGTGTTGTTATTTTCGACTTTCAATTGTATCCTATAGATCGACTAGAAAAAAACACAAAAAATTAAGTTTTCTGTCCACTTTATCCCAATATTATTATCTAATCATCACGGAAAATTATAGGCGTTGTCCTTGACCATACCTGGATCCTCATGGAAAATTTCAAAGCGATCAGCGCTATATTTTGGCCCTCTAGGGAGGTAATGGGTTACTAAATAATATTTGAACACTAAATAATATTTGAACACATCCGAGTACATACGACAATGTAATTGGTATCAATTTGAAGACAAACCTCTCCTCTGGGATATATTGTCAACTTCTCGGGTCTATGCCCTCCAGGAGTAAATATATACGCCCCAGAATACAAATTTTGTAATTTTCCACATAAAAGTCAGGACCATTTGACCCGCTAAATATTGACCGATCTTTATCAAGACAGGCATACTTATTCTTTGGCCCGATCCCCTTCTCCATGTAAACATTTTCGATGTTTGGTCCATAATTGCGGCCTCTGGAGCGAACAGAAAATCAGACAAAAATAAAGTTTTTGGTCCATTTCACCCCCTAAATATTAACCGATATTCACCAAAAACAATAGGGATTTTCAGAACCCGTCCTACATGCAAAATTTCGTGAAGATTGGTCCAAAACTGTGGCCTGTATCGTGTTTACAAATTATAATGGACAGACGGACGGACACACATGTCTAGATGGATTCAGCTAGTCGAGATATGACCATCGGTATACTTAAGGGTGGGTCTAGGGCCAATATTTCGTGGCATTACAAACTTTTGGGGCTGTTTGTTGAAATTAGTGCAGATGCAGACATAGCTTCTATATGTATTTCGAACGGGTGTCTGATTGAAATTACATTTTTAACAGTGCGGCGTACCGAATAGCGTGTATCAATGCAATTGTTATGATATATATGTATACCCAAAGTGGTGAAGGTTATCATATAGTCGGCACAGTCCGACTGGTTAGAATATTTTTTCCATAGAGTAAATGCTTTTTACTTTTCCTCAAAAAGTCCGAATTTCTACCTTTTAAATAGCTGAATTTTTCTTTTTAAAAATATTCGCATTTCACAAGTGTTTTATTTCTACACATTTAGTCAGTATTTTTCTATAGAACCAAATTCTGACATATTAAAAATAATGATAATACAAAAAAAAATCTCCTCCGTGACAATGCTCTTCGTTTTGAACATTGCCGTGACCAGGATTCGAACCTGGGTTACTACGGCCACAACGTAGGGTCCTAACCACTAGACGATCACGGCTATTGGAGATATGTTGTGTCGTTGTGCTAACTGTTGTTTTATTTCCAAAGCACTCAAGCAGTCGGCCAAAACAAGCAACGAAAGCGCGTTGTGTGTGTGTGTGCCCGCTTCACAGTCACACAGCCACCCCATTTGTTAAGAAAAGTGGTGGTTGGTTGGTTCGTTGGTTATTTATGTCTGGCGTTCAGTGATAACGTCTGCGTTTCATGTGGCTATTTTTAGCTTGTTTGTTGTTGTTTTTTTCAATGTTCACAATTTGAATATACAATTTATGTTGTATGGCATACAAAATATGTATGTTGTGTATTTAGTAAAAGCTATCAAAAAACAATGCAAGCAAGAGCTTTAATGGGCTTTAGAGCTTTGGATTACAATTTAAGATGGTGCAGATATTTTAGTGCTGATTTTTTTAATTTTTTAAAAATATATAACATTATTTTCTTAGTTTCTATGAAATTTTTTTCCGAAACTAATTTCGATTATTAGTTCCATTAACTAGCTGATTTGTTGGCCCATTAACATCCAATAGGCACAAATGAAGCAAGAATCTTAAAATTTGGTTCGATTCATCAACGCCCAGACGTAACGAAAGAAGCTAGAATCTTGAAATTTGGAGTGAGAGTCACTCTTGGTCCAAAGGTGTCAGATAGGGCTGAGTGTTTGGAAATTCGTACTAGAACGACACGAAAAGTACCATTTATATTTAGCGAACCGGTAGAGCTAGGACTATTAACTTTAAAATGAGGGTCACTGATGAAGTGTGGGATATGTATGTATGTAACGAAGGATTTTTTAGACATTCGAAATATAAGAATCCGAAAAGTACTAAAATTTACTAAATTTGGTACAATTTCATGAGAATGCCAGCTGAAAACCTGAAATTTGTAGTGCGAATTATGTAGGGCCGATACAAGGAGATAGGTTTGAGTACGTGTATACGAAAAGTACTAAACTGCACTAAGTTTGGTACAATTTAAACTTGGAGAAACGGATAAAGCTGGAATATTGAAATTTGAAATTAACATTCGCGTCGGTGTTAAAAAAAGTGATATGTTGGTAGTTTTGGAAATTTTTACCTATGTGTACAAAAGGTACTACTACATGGTACTATATTTGGTAAAATTTGAATTTGAGTAAATTGATAGAGCAGAAACAATGAAATTTGGAAACAAGATTACTACTGTCCTGTACAATTGAAATATGTTGGTATTTATGAAATTTGTACTTATGTGTACTAAATTTGGTACAATTTCAATTTTGGGTGAACCAATAGAGCTGGAATTCTGAAATTTGGATTTAGAATCACTGTTGGGGTGTTGGATTGGGGTACGTAGGAAGTTTTGGAAATTTTTACTAATGTGTACTAAATGGTAATACATTTGGTACAATTTGGATTTAGGTGAACCGTGTTCCAGAAATTTGGAAATAATGTTATTGTTGGAGTGTAGGATTGGGGGGTATGGATGTAGTTTTGGAAATTTGTACTTATGCGTAGTAAATGGTACTAAATTTAATACAATTAGGATTTAGAGCAGGAATAGTAAATATTTGAAATTATGATTTAGAATTGAGGTATGTAGGTAGTTTTGTGAATTCATACTTCAGTGTTGTAAATGGTACTAAATTTGGTACAATTTGAATTTTGGGCGAAACAATAGAGCTGGAATCTTGAAATTTTAAGTTAGGATCATAAATTTGATGTTAGGATCACTGTTGGGTTGGAAATTTCTACTAATGTGTACTAAATGGTAAAAAATTTGGATACTATTTGGATTTAGTAAACCGATAGAGCTGGAACACTGACATTTGGAAGTAATGTTATTGTTAGAGTGTAGGATTGGGGGGTATGGATGTAGTTTTGGAAATTTGTACTTATGAGTACTAAATTGTACTAAATTTGATACAATTAGGATTTATAGCAGGAATAGTAAATATTTGAAATTATGATTTAGTATTGAGGTATGTAGGTAGTTTTGTGAATTCGTACTTATGTGTTCTAAATGGTACTAAATTTTGTACAATTTGAATTTTGGGTGAACCAATATAGGTGGAATTCTGAAATTTAGAGTTTGGATCATTGTTGGGATTGGGATTTGTAGTAGGTGTTGGAAATTGATACTAATGTGTACTAAATGGTATAAAATTTGGATTTGGGTGATCCGATAGAGCTAGAATCTTGCAATTTTAAGTTAGGATTACTGTTGGGTTGTTGAATTGAGCTATGTTGAAAGTTTTTGAAATTCGTAATAAATTATTAAATTTGGTACAATTTAAATTTAGGGTGAAGCAATAGAACTGGAATTCTGAAATGTTCTCGGTAACCTATGCCAAATTCCATGACATTTGGGTAGATTTAGATTAGTTTTTGTGCAATGGGACACAATTTAATTCTTTAGTGCAACATTTGCTAAAAATCGGACGAAAATATATGTTGGAACTATATCTAAATCTAAACCGATTTCAGTAAAACTTAGCACACATTAGGCTATCCTATCGTCAGTACGTTGTGCTAAATTTCGTGCATAACGTACTGAAGTTCATATTATACGTATAATAAATGCGACCTGCACTTTGTTTACTATTTAACATGGACAGACAGACACGCGGTCGGACGGACAGACAAACAGTTTCTGTATATCTTCCATATCTGCTTTCTTTCATCAATAGGTCGATCATCCCTCTTTCATGATCGGGCAACGATTCCGGATCAAAGCATTTACATTTTGCCATTTTTCACCAAAAGATGTCTATGTTTATTTGACCGGGCAAATATTGACCGATCACCACCATACACTGATTATTAGTTGCCCAGATCATATTGTTCGCGTTAATGTTAGGACAAACCCTATTGAAATTGGGAACAATCGGTTCAGATTTAGATATAGCTCTCTTATAGATTTTCGTCAGATTTAAGGTAGATGGTGTACCAAAGTCCCTTAATATCATTCGATTTGAACGAAATTTGGCACAGTGTAATGAATTAGGTCTAGAATGATGTGTGTTAAGTTTCGTGAAAATTGGTTCTGATTTAGATATGGTTCCGATTTAGATATTTAACACTAATGAATTAGGTCTAGAATGATGCGTGTTAAGTTTCTTGAAAATCGGTTCAGATTTATATATAGCTCCCATATATATTTCCGTCAGATTTAAGGTAGATGGTGTACCAAAGTCCCTATATATCCTTCCATTTGCACGAAAATTGGCTTAGCGTACTGAATTGAGTCTAGAATGATGTGTGCTGAGTTTCATGAAAATCGGTCCCTTAATATCATTCGATTTGCACGAAAATTGGCACAGCGCAATGAATTAGGTCTAGAATGATGTGTGTTAAATTTCGTGAAAATTGGTTCCGATTTTGATATAGCTACCATATATATTTTCGTACGATTTAAGGTATATGGTTTACCAAAGTCCCTTAATATCATTCGATTTGCACGAAATTTGGCACAGCGTATTTAATTGAGCATGATGTGTGTTTAATTGAGAATGATGTGTGCTAAGTTTCCAGAAAATCGTTCCAGATTTAGATATAGCTCCCATATATTTTTTCGTCCGATTTATTGTAAACGGTGCACCAAACCCTATATATCCTTCCATTTGCAGGAAATTTGACATAGCGTACTGAATTGAGTCTAAAATGATGTGTGCTGAGTTTCTTGAAAATCGGTTCAGATTTAGATATAGCTCCCATATATAGTTTCGTCCGAGTTTATGTAAATGGTGCTCTAAAAACCCAAGGTTTTTACGATTGACACATAATTTTTATTGATATCGGTTCAGATTTAGATTGAGATTAAATTTATATAAATAAAATCGATTTACATAAATTTGTCCTATTGTACGCAAACGACTCTAAACTTGGCCGAACGAAATTAAATGTTGCATAGGTTCCAAAAACATGATTTCATGTCAACAAAAAGGCGGAGTCTGTTAGGAGACCTATGTAGAATATACCCAAAATGGTGAAGGGTACCATATAGTCGGCCCAGTCCGACTTTACTACTTTCCTTACTGGTTTATCATTTATGACATTTGGCAATGCAAGAAAAAAATGATAATGGCTTGGTGCCAAGGCCGGACTGTTTGGCGGATGTATTAAAACTTCTCATCCAAGCTCCCGAAATTTCTGTAGAGTCACTGTAGATGTGTGTGGCATAGCATTGTCCTGGTGGAACACGACACCTCTCTTCTTCTTCGTCAATTGCTATCTTCCAATGGTCCAGTTTTTGACAGTAGAGATCAGAATTTAGCTTTTGGCCATATGGAAGCAACTCATAATAAATAATACCCTTCCAGTTCCACGACATGCATAGCAGAATCTTCCCAGCCGTTAGTCTTGGTTTGGCCACCGTGTGAGGTGCTTCGCCGCTCATTGACCGCGATCGTTTTCGTACAGGGTTGTCGTGTGTGATCCATTTCTCATCTCCCGTCACCGTTTGGCCAAAGCTTCATAGATGGAAATCCGATCTATCCTATTTTTTTTCTGTTAATTGGTGTGGTGTGGCTCCTTTTTGAATCCAATTTTGTGTAAATGGTTTAAAACAGTTTTACGGTCGATTATTATCTTCTAGACGACTGCTAACATGCCGGTCAACTTCGATCATTTCTCCGATTTTATTGGAATTTTCCTAATGGATTTCTTTTTCGCAAACCTAATATATCGAATCGCTGCTGTACGGGCTTTGTGTAGGGTATTCCATTGTCCAGTTAATCATCAAAACTACTTTTTCTTGGTTTTTTATTGCTATTCCCTGAAAATGTTGTTTTTTTTTTTTTTTTTTTGTATAAATTGTCTACGCGCCAAGTTTGTTACTTCTTCTTGTTAACTTATCATTCATCTCGGATATATTCGCGTATATGGCAAACATATAAACACACCCCATCATTATGGGGAACCAAAAAAAAAACTGGCAACAACAACAACGACATCAATGGCAAAAAACTACATCATTGTTGCTGCTCCATTATGTCCATTGCTAAACGATGTTTTGTTAGCAATTTCTTGGTATGTCTGTCCGAACGAACTAAAACGGCCAAGCGACCGGCCGGCTAGCCTGCCTGCCGTTCATCCATATATCCATCGATGATGGTGTCCGTTGTTGTCTGTCTGTTTTCATTTCTTAAGTCATTTAGTGGTGTTTTTGTTGTAGTTGTTGCTGCTGCTGATGTTGAATGTTTTTGTGGCTGTTAAACATTTCGGAACACACAACAGAACAATTAAATTAAATAATTACAAGTCGTGAGTGAATTTCACGCGAAATCAAACACTGATGTATCTAAAACGATATCACATTGGGTCTGTGTCGATCGGGTCTGAATGGACGGACGTACTCCTTTTTTTCCAATGGTGATTGCTCAGGTTAGCAGCTATTGGAGGTTTTTTGTTTGTTTGTATGTGCTGTTCCATGGTATTTAAGCAAGCCTTTAAACGATTGCATTGTTTAGGCTTGTTTCAATGCCACAGCACATAACCATTTAAAGATGGATTTAGAGAATTTCAAAAATTTCGCATTTATGTTATGGGATGAGGGAGGGAGGGATGCAGGGTCCGAGAACGCCAAACAACCACAAGATTCCTTTGACATTTCTGTTGGGAATACATGAGGTTCACTACTTGTGAAGATCACGCATTGACAGAAATTAAGTAGATTTTTGTCAAGCCTTTGACCATTTTTCAAGGAAACTATCCAAAGTTCGGCATGTTAAGTGCCAAAGTGATCAAAAAACACTTCAGCGAAATAATGATCAAATGACAAGGTAGAAATCTAAATTATTTGAAATATTTACTTGAAATACAAGGGAAATGTTGTCGGCGAACAAAAAACACACACACACACAAAAAATCGAAAAGATTGTTAATATCTTATAAAGACTTTTATGTTATCTTTTGGAAATTATGTTCGCTGTGCAGATATCGAATCATTTGGGACGGCGTTATGTTTTGATGAAGCAAATGGAACCGAACCTCACTTTGAAATTTAAATTCAGGCCTATTTTTTTAAAAAATATTTTTTCAAGACCTATTCAAGGCGTGGATTTTGAAACGAATATTTAAAAGAATACTTTTTCAAGGCCTATTCAAGGCGTCGATTTCTTAAAGAATATTTTTTCAAGACCTACTGAAGGCGTGGATTTTTAAAAGAATATTTTTTCAAGACCTACTGAAGGCGTGGATTTTTAAAAGAATATTTTTTCAAGACCTACTGAAGGCGTGGATTTTTAAAAGAATATTTTTTCAAGACCTACTGAAGGCGTGGATTTTTAAAATAATATTTTTTCAAGACCTACTGAAGGAGTGGATTTTTAAAGAAAAATTTTTCAAGGTCTAAAACAAGGCGTAGATTTTTTAAAGAATATTTTTCAAGGCCTAAAACAAGGCGCAGATTTTTTAAAGAATAATTTTTCAAGGCCTAACAGAAGGCGTAGATTTTTTAAAGAACATTTTTTCAAAGCCTAACAGAAGGCGTAGATTTTTTAAAGAAAATTTTTCAAGGCCTAAAAGAAGGCGTAGATTTTTTAAAGAAAATTTTTTCAAAGCAGACTTAGGCGTGGATTTTTAAAGAATATTTCAGCAAGGACCAAAGGACTTAGGCGTGGATTTTTAAAGAATATTTCAGCAAGGACTTAGGCGTGGATTTTTAAAGAATATTTCAGCAAGGACCAAAGCAGACTTAGGCGTGGATTTTTAAAGAATATTTCAGCAAGGACCAAAGCACTTAGGCGTGGATTTTTAAAGAATATTTTTTTAAGGACCAAAGCAGACTTAGGCGTGGATTTTTAAAGAATATTTCAGCAAGGACCAAAGCAGACTTAGGCGTGGATTTTTAAAGAATATTTCAGCAAGGACCAAAGCAGACTTAGGCGTGGATTTTTAAAGAATATTTCAGCAAGGACCAAAGCAGACTTAGGCGTGGATTTTTAAAGAATATTTCAGCAAGGACCAAAGCAGACTTAGGCGTGGATTTTTAAAGAATATTTCAGCAAGGACCAAAGCAGACTTAGGCGTGGATTTTTAAAGAATATTTCAGCAAGGACCAAAGCAGACTTAGGCGTGGATTTTTAAAGAATATTTCAGCAAGGACCAAAGCAGACTTAGGCGTGGATTTTTTTTTAAAGAATATTTCAGCAAGGACCAAAGCAGACTTAGGCGTGGATTTTTAAAGAATATTTCAGCAAGGACCAAAGCAGACTTAGGCGTGGATTTTTAAAGAATATTTCAGCAAGGACCAAAGCAGACTTAGGCGTGGATTTTTAAAGAATATTTCAGCAAGGACCAAAGCAGACTTAGGCGTGGATTTTTAAAGAATATTTCAGCAAGGACCAAAGCAGACTTAGGCGTGGATTTTTAAAGAATATTTCAGCAAGGACCAAAGCAGACTTAGGCGTGGATTTTTAAAGAATATTTCAGCAAGGACCAAAGCAGACTTAGGCGTGGATTTTTTTTAAAGAATATTTCAGCAAGGACCAAAGCAGACTTAGGCGTGGATTTTTAAAGAATATTTCAGCAAGGACCAAAGCAGACTTAGGCGTGGATTTTTAAAGAATATTTCAGCAAGGACCAAAGCAGACTTAGGCGTGGATTTTTAAAGAATATTTCAGCAAGGACCAAAGCAGACTTAGGCGTGGATTTTTAAAGAATATTTCAGCAAGGACCAAAGCAGACTTAGGCGTGGATTTTTAAAGAATATTTCAGCAAGGACCAAAGCAGACTTAGGCGTGGATTTTTAAAGAATATTTCAGCAAGGACCAAAGCAGACTTAGGCGTGGATTTTTAAAGAATATTTCAGCAAGGACCAAAGCAGACTTAGGCGTGGATTTTTAAAGAATATTTCAGCAAGGACCAAAGCAGACTTAGGCGTGGATTTTTAAAGAATATTTCAGCAAGGACCAAAGCAGACTTAGGCGTGGATTTTTAAAGAATATTTCAGCAAGGACCAAAGCAGACTTAGGCGTGGATTTTTAAAGAATATTTCAGCAAGGACCAAAGCAGACTTAGGCGTGGATTTTTAAAGAATATTTCAGCAAGGACCAAAGCAGACTTAGGCGTGGATTTTTAAAGAATATTTCAGCAAGGACCAAAGCAGACTTAGGCGTGGATTTTTAAAGAATATTTCAGCAAGGACCAAAGCAGACTTAGGCGTGGATTTTTAAAGAATATTTCAGCAAGGACCAAAGCAGACTTAGGCGTGGATTTTTAAAGAATATTTCAGCAAGGACCAAAGCGGATAGAAATGTAGATTTTTATTTTTCAAAGACCAAAGCAAAGCGGACATAGATATGGATTTTTATAGAATATTTTCGCAAGGATCAAAAAATTTTTCTGACCCATTTATAGTATTCCTAGTAGAGTTGTCTACCTCATCCTTTGATTATTATTTTTATTTAAAATTTGAAAAAGAAAATTTCATCACAAGTTATTTCCACTTCAATGACCAACACACATGCACACACACACAGAGTGAAAACAGAGGTCTCCTTTTCAGGCACTTACCACAATAGTAGGCATTCAAATAACAATATACCTACATAGACCACAAGAAATCTGTCATATGTGAAATTCATTGTTATGTATGTGTTTTCAAATTTTTATTCTAGATGTTGTTGTTGGTGTTTTTCTCAAATGTTTTGCTGTTAGAATAACCAACAATCTGTCCATCCATAATAAAAAAACAAGTGAATATCCATTGCCTCCATAAAATATGCATGAGTGGGTGATTGTTCTTTGTTTGCCCCGTATTGTATGCTTTAGACTTTATAAATCTAAGAGTATAAGCTATGCATATGTGTAAGGGTTTTATAGCTAGATTTTTCATACTGGGTTTTATTTATATGTGATAGTGTTTCTAGTTAACAAAACTGTACTTTTTTACTGCAATGCATATTTCAGTACATAGTTGATTTTTTTCTCCCCCTCCCTCCTCGATCTCTTAGGTCCATATATATAGGTTTTATGTTTTGCACACTAGGATGTATGGAATTTATTAGTTTGTGTTTTTTTATTCTAGTACTACTGCCAGTATTCCATTCCTTTTCGTCGACATGACTGTTTTTGTTTATATAACGGGAGGCTCTCAACTATCGGGTACTCTAACTCCCATTACGAGTGTTATGATGAATAATAAATACCAACAACAGATGGGATTTTTATGAGTGCTAGTTGGGTGGATGGAACCAAAGCATCAACAGCAAAGGTCATATAAGATGTGAATGATAGTATGGAATTTTAAAAGAGTGTTTATAACTTGAGTATGCAAGCATATGAAAATGTTGTTTGTATGTGTTAAGTAAATAGATTTAGCAAAGCAAAAACAAAAAAGCGGAATGTTGGCAGTTAGAGGAAGAGAGAATAACTGCAATTTTATAGGAGGGAATTTGAAAATAAATATCTATATTGAATGTGCGTGGTCCTTGGAAAAATATTCTTTTAAAAATCCAGGCCTATGTCTGCATTTGTCCTTTACAAATCCAGACCATAAAAATCAGGCCAATGTCTGCGTTAGTCCTTCAAAAA